>NW_026990240.1:52929-81309 GCF_963921805.1 Phalacrocorax carbo | reverse complement strand
GACCCTCCCCTGGACGGGGCGATGGGGGGGACCCCTCCTCTGATGGGGCGATGGGGGGGACCCTCCCCTGGACGGGGCGATGGGGGGACCCTTCCTTGGACGGGGCGAGGGGGGGGACCCTCCTCTGATGGGGCGATGGGGGGGACCCTCCCCTGGACGGGGCGATGGGGGGACCCTCCTCTGGACGGGGCGATGGGGGGGGACCCTCCCCTGGACGGGACGATGGGGGGGACCCTCCTCTGATGGGGCGATGGGGGGGGACCCTCCCCTGGACGGGGCGATGGGGGGGACCCTCCCCTGGACGGGGCGATGGGGGGGACCCCTCCCCTGGACGGGGCGATGGGGGGGACCCCTCCTCTGATGGGGCGATGGGGGGGACCCCTCCCCTGGACGGGGCGATGGGGGGGACCCTCCCCTGGACGGGGCGATGGGGGGGACCCTCCCCTGGACGGGGCGATGGGGGGGGGTGGGGGTCGCGCCGGAGCCTCCCGAGGTCCCCTGGACCCCGACCCTCTCCCCGACGGCGCGCGACTCTTACCGGAGTCCACGACGAAGCGCACGCCCTCGATGGTCACCGAGGTCTCCGCGATGTTGGTGGCGAGGATGCACTTGCGGACGCCGGGCGGGGGGACGTCAAACACCTGCCGAGGAGGGAGATTATTGGGGGGGGGGGGGGGGGGGAAGGGCCGTCGCGCCCCGAAATCGCCCGGCGGCGGGTCGGGGAGGGGGGAAGGGGTGGGGAAGGGCCCACCTTCTCCTGCTCGGCGGCGGCGAGGGAGCCGTGCAGGGGCAGCACGACCCAGCGGGCGGTGCGGGCGGCGTAGGCGCGCGCCGCCGCCAGCACGGCCCCGATCTCGGCCGCGCCGCTGAGGAAGACGAGGAGGTCGCCGCGCTCCTCGGGCGGGTGCCGCCGGTCCAGGCTCTGCAGCACCCGCAGGTAGGGCAGGGGGTCCGGGTGCTCCCGGCGCCCCCCGCCCGGCGCCGCCTCGGGCGGGAGGGGACGGTAGATCACCTGGGGGGGGGGGGGCGGGGGGCTTGCGGCAGGCGTGGCGCGGGCCCCAGGACCCTCACGCGCGTGGCACACGTCTGTCCCGGGCCCCAGAGACCCTCACTCATGTGTCACACGTGTGTCCCGGGCCCCAAAGACCCTCACTCATGTGTCACACGTGTGTCCCGGGCCCCGGAGACCCTCACACGCCCCTCACACGCGTGTCACACCCCGCAGAGCCCCTCACACGCCCGTCGCACCCCGCAGAGCCCCTCACACGCCCCTCACACACCCGTCGCACCCCGCAGAGCCCCTCACACGCCCCTCACACGCCTGTCACACCCCGCAGAGACCCTCACACGCCCCTCACACGCCTGTCAAACCCCACAGAGCCCCTCACACGCCCGTCACACGCCTGTCACACCCCGCAGAGACCCTCACACGCCCGTCACACACCTGTCACACCCCGCAGAGCCCCTCACACGCCCGTCACACACCTGTCACACCCCGCAGAGCCCCTCACACGCCCATCACACGCCTGTCACACCCCGCAGAGCCCCTCACACGCCCCTCACACGCCTGTCACACCCCGCAGAGCCCCTCACACGCCCCTCACACGCCTGTCACACCCCGCAGAGCCCCTCACACGCCCGTCACACGCGTGTCACACCCCGCAGAGCCCCTCACACGCCCGTCACACACCTGTCACACCCCACAGAGCCCCTCACACGCCTGTCACACCCCGCAGAGCCCCTCACACGCCCCTCACACGCCTGTCACACCCCACAGAGCCCCTCACACGCCCCTCACACGCCTGTCACACCCCGCAGAGCCCCTCACACGCCCGTCACACACCTGTCACACCCCACAGAGCCCCTCACACGCCTGTCACACCCCGCAGAGCCCCTCACACGCCCCTCACACGCCTGTCACACCCCACAGAGCCCCTCACACGCCCCTCACACGCCTGTCACACCCCACAGAGCCCCTCACACGCCTGTCACACCCCGCAGAGCCCCTCACACGCCCGTCACACGCCTGTCACACCCCGCAGAGACCCTCACACGCCCCTCACACGCGTGTCACACCCCGCAGAGCCCCTCACACGCCCGTCACACGCGTGTCACACCCCGCAGACCCTCACACGCCCGTCACACCCCGCAGAGCCCCTCACACGCCCGTCACACACCTGTCACACCCCGCAGAGCCCCTCACACGCCCATCACACGCCTGTCACACCCCGCAGAGCCCCTCACACGCCCCTCACACGCCTGTCACACCCCGCAGAGCCCCTCACACGCCCGTCACACACCTGTCACACCCCACAGAGCCCCTCACACGCCCGTCACACACCTTTCACACCCCACAGAGCCCCTCACACGCCTGTCACACCCCGCAGAGCCCCTCACACGCCTGTCACACACCGCAGAGCCCCTCACACGCCCGTCACACGCGTGTCACACCCCGCAGAGACCCTCACACGCCCCTCACACGCGTGTCACACCCCGCAGAGCCCCTCACACGCCCCTCACACGCCTGTCACACCCCACAGAGCCCCTCACACGCCTGTCACAGCCCGCAGAGCCCCTCACACGCCCCTCACACGCCTGTCACACCCCGCAGAGCCCCTCACACGCCCCTCACACGCCTGTCACACCCCACAGAGCCCCTCACACGCCTGTCACACCCCGCAGAGCCCCTCACACGCCCATCACACGCCTGTCACACCCCGCAGAGACCCTCACACGCCCCTCACACGCCTGTCACACCCCGCAGAGCCCCTCACACGCCCGTCACACGCGTGTCACACCCCGCAGAGACCCTCACACGCCCGTCACACGCCTGTCACACCCCGCAGAGCCCCTCACACGCCCCTCACACGCCTGTCACACCCCGCAGAGACCCTCACACACCCGTCACACGCGTGTCACACCCCACAGAGCCCCTCACACGCCCGTCACACGCCTGTCACACCCCGCAGAGCCCCTCACACGCCCCTCACACGCCTGTCACACCCCGCAGAGCCCCTCACACGCCCCTCACACGCCTGTCACACCCCGCAGAGCCCCTCACACGCCCGTCACACACCTGTCACACCCCGCAGAGCCCCTCACACGCCCGTCACACGCCTGTCACACCCCGCAGAGCCCCTCACACGCCCCTCACACGCCTGTCACACCCCGCAGAGCCCCTCACACGCCTGTCACACCCCGCAGAGCCCCTCACACGCCCCTCACACGCCTGTCACACCCCGCAGAGCCCCTCACACGCCTCTCACACGCCTGTCACACCCCGCAGAGCCCCTCACATGCCTGTCACACCCCACAGAGCCCCTCACACACCCGTCACACGCCTGTCACACCCCACAGAGACCCTCACACGCCCCTCACACGCCTGTCACACCCCGCAGAGCCCCTCACACACCCGTCACACACCTGTCACACCCCGCAGAGCCCCTCACACGCCCCTCACACGCCTGTCACACCCCGCAGAGCCCCTCACACGCCCGTCACACGCGTGTCACACCCCACAGAGCCCCTCACACACCCGTCACACGCCTGTCACACCCCGCAGAGCCCGTCACACGCCTGTCACACCCCGCAGAGCCCCTCACACGCCCCTCACACGCCTGTCACACCCCGCAGAGCCCCTCACACGCCCCTCACACGCCTGTCACACCCCACAGAGACCCTCACACACCCGTCACACGCGTGTCACACCCCGCAGAGCCCCTCACACGCCCCTCACACGCCTGTCACACCCCGCAGAGCCCCTCACACGCCCCTCACACGCCTGTCACACCCCGCAGAGCCCCTCACACGCCCCTCACACGCCTGTCACACCCCGCAGAGCCCCTCACACGCCCCTCACACGCCTGTCACACCCCGCAGAGCCCCTCACACGCCCGTCACACGCCTGTCACACCCCGCAGGGCCCCTCACACGCCCCTCACACACCTGTCACACCCCGCAGAGCCCCTCACATGCCCCTCACAGGCCTGTCACACCACGCAGAGCCCCTCACACGCCCGTCACACGCCTGTCACACCCCCAGAGCCCCTCACATGCCTGTCACACGCCTGTCACACCCCGCAGAGCCCCTCACACGCCCGTCACACACCTGTCACACCCCGCAGAGCCCCTCACACGCCTGTCACACGCCTGTCACACCCCGCAGAGCCCCTCACACGCCCCTCACACGCCTGTCACACCCCGCAGAGCCCCTCACACGCCTGTCACAGCCCGCAGAGCCCCTCACACGCCTGTCACACCCCGCAGAGCCCCTCACACGCCTCTCACACGCCTGTCACACCCCGCAGAGCCCCTCACGCCCCTCACACGCCTGTCACACCCCACAGAGCCCCTCACACGCCTGTCACACCCCACAGAGCCCCTCACACGCCTGTCACACCCCACAGAGCCCCTCACACACCCGTCACACGCCTGTCACACCCCACAGAGACCCTCACACGCCCCTCACACGCCTGTCACACCCCGCAGAGCCCCTCACACACCCGTCACACACCTGTCACACCCCGCAAAGCCCCTCACATGCCTGTCACACGCCTGTCACACCCCGCAGAGCCCCTCACACGCCCGTCACACGCGTGTCACACCCCACAGAGCCCCTCACACGCCTGTCACACCCCGCAGAGCCCCTCACACGCCCGTCACACGCCTGTCACACCCCGCAGAGCCCCTCACACGCGTGTCACACCCCACAGAGCCCCTCACACGCCCATCACACGCCTGTCACACCCCGCAGAGCCCCTCACACACCCGTCACACGCGTGTCACACCCCGCAGAGACCCTCACACACCTGTCACACGCGTGTCACACCCCGCAGAGACCCTCACACGCCCCTCACACGCCTGTCACACCCCGCAGAGCCCCTCACACGCCCGTCACACGTGTGTCACACCCCACAGAGCCCCTCACACGCCTGTCACACCCCACAGAGCCCGTCACACACATGTCACACGCGTGTCACACCCCGCAGAGCCCCTCACCGTGATGGGGAAGACCCTCCCGGGCACCTGCAGCACCGGGGCACCCCCGAAGTAGCCCGAGAACAGGCCGACGTTGACGGTGGCCGACATGAGCACCAGCTTCAGGTCTGGCCGCGCGGGCAGCAGCCGCCGCAGGACCCCCAGCAGGAAATCGCCCTGCAGGTGCCGCTCGTGGACCTCGTCGGCGACCAGGACGCGGTAGCGGGGCAGGGTGGGCTCGCGCTGCGCCTGCCGCAGCAGCAGCCCCTCCGTCAGGAACAGCAGCCTGGTGGCGGGCGAGCGGCTGCTCTCGAAGCGGATCTGGTAGCCCACCTGCGGCGGGGAGAGGGTGAAATCGGCTAAAGCGGAAGAAAACGGGATATTTCAGAGCGAAAAGGGAGCGCCTACGGCAGCGCCGGGGCTGACGCAGGCTTAGAGCGCGTTGTTAAGGATGTTCTCCCCTCAAACGGCGACGGGCGAGGGGCGACCACCCCCCTCCGGCAGCCCTTCGCTGAAGGAATCGTCTCCTGACCCCGGGCCCGACACCCTGACCCCGGGACCCGACACCCTGACCCCGGGCCCCGACACCCTGACCCCGGGCCCCAGACCCTGACCTGGGCCCGACACCCTGACCCCGGGCCCCGACACCCTGACCCCGGGCCCCGACACCCTGACCCCGGGCCCCAGACCCTGACCTGGGCCCGACACCCTGACCCCGGGCCCCGACACCCTGACCCCGGTCCCCGACACCCTGACCCCGGGCCCCGACACCCTGACCCCGGGCCCCAGACCCTGACCTGGGCCCGACACCCTGACCCTGGCCCGACACCCTGACCCCAGGCCCGACACCCTGACCCCGGGCCCGACACCCTGACCCCGGGCCCCAGACCCTGACCTGGGCCCGACACCCTGACCCCGGGCCCGACACCGACACCCTGACCCCAGGCCCGACCCCCTGACCCAGGCCCGACCCCCTGACCCCGGCCCGACCCCCTGACCCCGGGCCCGACACCCTGACCCCGGGCCCGACACCCTGACCCCGGGCCCCAGACCCTGACCCCGGCCCGACACCCTGACCCTGGCCCGACACCCTGACCCCGGGCCCCAGACCCTGACCCCGGGCCCCAGACCCTGACCCCGGGCCCCGACACCCTGACCCCGGGCCCCAGACCCTGACCCCGGCCCGACACCCTGACCCCGGCCCGACACCCTGACCCCAGGCCCCGACACCCTGACCCCGGGCCCCAGACCCTGACCCCGGGCCCCAGACCCTGACCCCGGGCCCCGACACCCTGACCCCGGGCCCCGACACCCTGACCCCGGGCCCCGACACCCTGACCCCGGGACCCGACACCCTGACCCCGGGCCCGACACCCTGACCCCGGGCCCCGACACCCTGACCCCGGGCCCCGACACCCTGACCCCGGGCCCCGACACCCTGACCCCGGGCCCCAGACCCTGACCTGGGCCCGACACCCTGACCCTGGCCCGACACCCTGACCCCGGGCCCCAGACCCTGACCCTGGCCTGAGACCCTGACCCCGGGCCCCGAGACCCTGACCCCGGGCCCCAGACCCTGACCCTCGGCCCGACACCCTGACCCCGGGCCCGACACCCTGACCCTGGGACCCGACACCCTGACCCCGGGCCCGACACCCTGAACCCGGGCCCGAGACCCTGACCCCGGGCCCCGACACCCTGACCCCGGGCCCCGACACCCTGACCCCGGGCCCCGACACCCTGACCCCGGGCCCCGACACCCTGACCCCAGGCCCCGACACCCTGACCCCGGGCCCGACACCCTGACCCCGGGCCCGACACCCTGACCCCGGGCCCCGACACCCTGACCCCGGGCCCCAGACCCTGACCCCGGCCCGACACCCTGACCCCGGCCCGACACCCTGACCCCGGCCCGACACCCTGACCCCGGGCCCCAGACCCTGACCCCGGGCCCCAGACCCTGACCCCGGGCCCCGAGACCCTGACCCCGGGCCCCGAGACCCTGACCCCGGGCCCCAGACCCTGACCCCGGGCCCCGACACCCTGACCCCGGGCCCCGACACCCTGACCCCGGCCCGACACCCTGACCCCGGCCCCGACACCCTGACCCTGGCCTGAGACCCTGACCCCGGGCCCCGACACCCTGACCCCGGGCCCGAGACCCTGACCCCGGGCCCCGAGACCCTGACCCCGGGCCCGAGACCCTGACCCTGGCCTGAGACCCTGACCCCGGGCCCCAGACCGTGACCTGGGCCCGACACCCTGACCCTGGCCCGACACCCTGACCCCGGGTCCCAGACCCTGACCCTGGCCTGAGACCCTGACCCCGGGCCCCAGACCGTGACCTGGGCCCGACACCCTGACCCTGGCCCGACCCCCTGACCCCGGGTCCCAGACCCTGACCCTGGCCCGACCCCCTGACCCCGGGCCCGACCCCCTGACCCCGGGCCCGACCCCCTGACCCCAGCCCGGCCGCAGCCACCGCTTCGCACCCAGAGCACCGACAAAACCCCGTTTCCTTCAAAGCACGGACACTTTCGCGAGGGGGCTGAGCCCGCATTTCATCCCTTGGGGTGGGGGGGCAGCGCCGTCCCCCGGCCACACCCCGCTTCCCCGCAGCCCCCTCCCTCCGCCCCGCCAGCGCCCGGTGGGAGACCGCCGGCGCCCCCCAACCTCCCCGCTTGCGGGGGGCGAAGCGGCGGGGCTCACCTGCTCTCCGTAGCGGTGCAGGCTCTCGAGCGCCACGCGCCTGGCCAGCGCCACGCAGGCGATGCGGCGGGGCTGGGTACAGGCCACGCTGCCGTACCCGGCCGCCAGCAGGTACTGGGGCACCTGCGTGGATTTCCCGCAGCCGGTGTCGCCGGCGACCACGACCACTTGGTTCTCGGCCACGGCGCGAAGGAGCCGCTCCCGGTAGCGGGAAATGGGAAGAGCCGCTCGTTCCCGTTGGAGTTTGGCCAGTTTGGCGAAGGCTTGTTTTTGGGTGAAGTCGAGGTAACGTACCCAAGCGGCGTGGAATTCCCCGAGGCGCTCCCGGGGCAGGTCGGCCTCTCCCCGCCGGCTCCGGAGCGTCGCCTCGGCCTCGGAGCTCAGCACCGAGAGGTTGATGCGGTAACGGGGGTCGTAGCGGCGGGGAAGGGCGAGGCGGGGGTCGGCGGGGGAGGGCGGCCGCGCTCGCTCGGGGCTGGGCTCGCCTTGGTTTCTCCCGCTCTGGAAGCGTCGGAGGCGGTCGAAGAAAGCCCAGAAGTCGCGGACGTCGTCGGACGCGGCTCCGTTACCGTCGCGCCGGCGGAGGTAGAGCTCTTCCAGGCGGCGCCGCGTGCCGGGGCAGCCCCAGTCCCACCGGGAGGGCGACGGGGCCCCGGCCCCGCGCCGCGGCGGGCTCTTCTCCGGCGGCATCTCCGCGCCGGGATGCGGGAGCTGGGGGGGTGCGGGGGGGGTGGGGGGTGAGGGGCTGTGACCAGCCCCGGAGCGTCCCCGGGGGTGCGGGGGGAGTGGGGTGCGACCCTGCTCGGCCCCGGCTCTGCTCCCACCCGGCTGCCTGGGACCCCCAGCACCCCACGCCTTCCGGGAGCCGCCCCACGCCCCGGCCCGGACCCCCGGGAGCCCCCCCACGCCCCGGCCCGGACCCCCGGGAGCCCCCCCACGCCCCCGCCCGGACCCCCGGGAGCCCCCCCACGCCCCGGCCCGGACCCGCGGGACCCCACGGAGCCCCGGCCCGGACCCCCGGGAGCCCCCCCACGCCCCGGCCCGGACCCCCGGGAGCCCCCCCACGCCCCGGCCCGGACCCCACGGGAGCCCCCCCATACCCCGGCCCGGACCCGCGGGACCCCGCAGAGCCCCCACCCCGCACCCTCCCTCGCCGGGACCCCCCGGGACCCCGCAGAGCCCCCACCCCGCACCCTCCCTCGCCGGGACCCCCCGGGACCCCGCAGAGCCCCCACCCCGCACCCTCCCTCGCCGGGACCCCCCGGGACCCCGCAGAGCCCCCACGCCGCACCCTCCCTCGCCGGGACCCCCCGGGACCCCGCAGAGCCCCCACCCCGCACCCTCCCTCGCCGGGACCCCCCGGGACCCCGCAGAGCCCCCACCCCGCACCCTCCCTCGCCGGGACCCCCCGGGACCCCGCAGAGCCCCCACGCCGCACCCTCCCTCGCCGGGACCCCCCGGGACCCCGCAGAGCCCCCACCCCGCACCCTCCCTCGCCGGGACCCCCCGGGACCCCGCAGAGCCCCCACCCCGCACCCTCCCTCGCCGGGACCCCCCGGGACCCCGCAGAGCCCCCGCCCCGCACCCTCCCTCGCCGGGACCCCCCGGGACCCCGCAGAGCCCCCGCCCCGCACCCTCCCTCGCCGGGACCCCCCGGGACCCCGCAGAGCCCCCGCCCCGCACCCTCCCTCGCCGGGACCCCCCCGGGACCCCGCAGAGCCCCCACCCCGCACCCTCCCTCGCCGGGACCCCCCCGGGACCCCGCAGAGCCCCCACCCCGCACCCTCCCTCGCCGGGACCCCCCCGGGACCCCGCAGAGCCCCCGCCCCGCACCCTCCCTCGCCGGGACCCCCCCGGGACCCCGCAGAGCCCCCACCCCGCACCCTCCCTCGCCGGGACCCCCCGGGACCCCAGCCCAGCCCTGCGGGGCCGCCCCGGGCCCGCGCGCACCGACCAGGCCGCGGCACCGGGACGCACGAGGCGGCGCCGCCAGGGGGCGCCAGAGCGCATCCGCCGCGAGGGGGAAGGGGCGGGGCTGGGGGCGGGAAAAGGGGCGAGGATTGGGCGGGGCTGGAAAGCGGCGGGGAAAGGGGCGGGGAAAGGGGCGGGGAAAGGGGCGGGGCGTCGGTCGATCGGCCCGGCGGGACCTCCGGCTACCGCTGTGACCCCGCTGTGACCCCCAGCGCCCCACATCCGCCCACGTGCCCCACATCCCCCCCCGTGCCCCACATCCCCCCCCGCGCCCCACATCCCCCCGTGCCCCACAATCCCCCCCGTGCCCCACATCCCCCCCGTGCCCCACATCCCCCCCCGCGCCCCACATCCACCCCCGTGCCCCACAGTCCCCCTTGCCCCACATCCTCCCGTGCCCCACATCCTCCCCGTGCCCCACAGTCCCCCCGTGCACCACATTCCCCCGTGCCCCACAGCACCCCATGCCCCACAGCCCCCACAGCTCCACATCCCACCCCGTGCCCCACATCCCCACATCCCACCCATGCCCCACATCCCGCTGTGCCCCACATCCCCCCCAATTCCCACACCCCCCCGCGTGCCCCACATCCTCCCCAACCCCACATCCCCGCTGTACCCCACATCCCCCCGTGCCCCACATCCCCCCATGCCCCACATCCCCCGCAGCACCACATTCCCCTGTGCCCCACATCCCCCCCATCCCCACACCCCCCCGCGTGCCCCACATCCTCCCCAACCCCACATCCCCGCTGTGCCCCACATCCCCCCCACTCCAACATCACACCCTGTGCCCCACATCGACCACTGTCCCAACCCGAGGCTGTGGGGCAGGGCTCACCCCCCACTCGAAGCCGTGGGGCAGGGCTCTCCCCCCACCCAAGGCCGTGGGGCAGAGCTCACCCCCCACTCGAAGCCGTGGGGCAGGGCTCTCCCCCCGCCCGAGGCCGTGGGGCAGGGCTCTCCCCCCATCGGAGCCTGTGGGGCAGGGCTCACCCCCCCACTCGAATCCGTGGGGCAGGGCTCACCCCCCGCTCGAAGCCGTGGGGCAGAGCTCTCCCCCCACCTGAGGCCATGGGGCAGGGCTCACCCCCCACTCGAAGACGTGGGGCAGGACTCTCCCCCCACCTGAGGCCATGGGGCAGGGCTCACCCCCCACTCGAAACCGTGGGGCAGGGCTCACCCCCCCACCCGAAGCCGTGGGGCAGGGCTCACCCCCCACCCGAGGCCGTGGGGCAGGGCTCTCCCCCCAACCGAGGCCGTGGGGCAGGACTCTCCCCCCAGTGAGGCCGTGGGGCAGGGCTCACCCCCCACCCGAAGCCGTGGGGCAGAGCTCACCCCCCACCCGAGGCCAGGGGGCAGAGCTCACCCCCAGTGAGGCCGTGGGGCAGGGCTCTCCCCCCAACCGAGGCCGTGGGGCAGGGCTCACCCCCCACCCGAGGCCGTGGGGCAGAGCACTCCCCCCACCCAAGGCCATGGGGCAGGGCTCTCCCCCCACCCGAGGCCGTGGGGCAGGACTCTCCCCCCAGTGAGGCCGTGGGGCAGGGCTCACCCCCCACCCGAAGCCGTGGGGCAGGGCTCACCCCCCACCCGAGGCCAGGGGGCAGAGCTCACCCCCAGTGAGGCCGTGGGGCAGGGCTCACCCCCCCACCCGAGGCCGTGGGGCAGGGCTCTCCCCCCACCCGAGGCCGTGGGGCAGGGCTCAGCCCCCACCCAAGGCTGTGGGGCAGGGCTCTCCCCCCACCCGAGGCCGTGGGGCAGGGCTCTCCCCCCACCCAAGGCTGTGGGGCAGGGCTCACCCCCCACCCGAGGCTGTGGGGCAGGGCTCTCCCCCCACCCGAGGCCGTGGGGCAGGGCTCACCCCCCACCCAAGGCTGTGGGGCAGGGCTCACCCCCCACCCGAGGCCGTGGGGCAGGGCTCACCCCCCACCCGAGGCCGCGGGGCAGGACTCTCCCCCCCACCCGAGGCTGTGGGGCAGGGCTCACCCCCCCACCCGAGGCTGTGGGGCAGGGCTCACCCCCCCACCCGAGGCTGTGGGGCAGGGCTCACCCCCCACCCAAAGCCATGGGGCAGAGCTCTCCCCCCACCCGAGGCCATGGGGCAGGGCTCACCCCCCCACCCGAGGCCGTGGGGCAGGGCTCACCCCCCCACCTGAGGCCGTGGAGCAGGGCTTACCCCCCCACCCGAGGCCGCGGGGCAGGACTCTCCCCCCCACCCGACTCCGTGGGGCAGGGCTCACCCCCCCACCCGAGGCCGTGGGGCAGGGCTCTCCCCCAACCCGAGGCCGTGGGGCAGGACTCTCCCCCCACCCGAGGCCATAGGGCAGGGCTCACCCCCCCACCCGAGGCCGTGGGGCAGGACTCTCCCCCCCACCCGAGGCTGTGGAGCAGGGCTCACCCCCCCACCCGAGGCTGTGGGGCAGGGCTCACCCCCCAGCGAGGCCATGGGGTGGGGGAGGGGCGATGACGACACCCCCCAGCGATTGTTGCATCACTCAAGAGCACAAAAATCTGAGGATGCAGCAAATCTGTTGCCCAAGAAAAGGGAAAAGCAGCAGCGCGGGGGGGGAGGGGCTGCCTCGGCCCTTGGGGGGCGGCCCCTCCCCCACAGCGGGGGCGTTCCGGGGCGCGGGGCCTGGGGGGTCCCCGGCGGCCTCAGGCCTGGCTCGGGGATGGGGCGGGGAGGGGGTCACGGGGGCAGCGCGGCACTTATGGGGCGGAGAGGGAGGCTGTGGGGAAATGGAGGACGGGGGAGGCCGGGGGAGGCCGGGGAGGCCGGGGGAGGACAAGGAGGGCAGGGGAGGCTGGGGAGGATGGGGAGGCTGGGGAGGACAAGGGAGGATGGGGGAGGATGAGGAGGCCAGGGGAGGCCGAGGAGGATGAGGAGGCCGGGGGAGGCCGAGGAGGATGAGGAGGCCGGGGGAGGCCGAGGAGGATGAGGAGGCCAGGGGAGGACGGGGAGGACAAGGGAGGATGGGGGAGGCCGGGGGAGGATGGGGAGGCCGGGGAGGACAAGGAGGCCAGGGGAGGCCGGGGGAGGATGGGGGAGGACGAGGAGACCGGGGGAGGCAGAGGAGGATGGCGGAGGCCGAGGAGGCCGAGGAGGCCAGGGGAGGCCGAGGAGGATGGGGGAGGACAGGGGAGGACGAGGAGGCCGGGGGAGGACGGGGAGGACGAGGAGGATGAGGAGGCCAGGGGAGGCCGAGGAGGATGAGGAGGCCAGGGGAGGCCGAGGAGGACAAGGGAGGACGGGGGAGGATGAGGAGGATGAGGAGGCTGGGGAGGCCGAGGAGGATGAGGAGGCCAGGGGAGGCCGAGGAGGATGGGGGAGGACGGGGGAGGACAAGGGAGGCCGGGGGAGGCCGCAGCACCCCGCGCAAGGGCAGAGGCCGCTCGCCATCAGCCGGCCACCAAGCACGGCAAGAGGAGGTCCCGGGGCCGGGCGGGGGGAGGCCTCCCGAGGCCGGACCCCCCCTTCCCCACGGCAGCCGCTCACACCGTGACGCTGACGCTTGTCTCGTCCACGGTGGATTTGGTCTTGGCCCTGCTGTCGCCCGGGGCGCTGGGGGGGTCGTCGCCCAGCGCCCCCCGCAGCGCGGCGCGCCAGGAGCGCCGGAGCTTGGCCTTGAAGTCTTGCCCGACGATGACGTAGATGACGGGGTTGATGCAACTGTTGACGTAGGCGATGCCGGTGACGACGGCGTCGGCTTCCACGGCGCGCTTGTACACGGAGCTGTGAGGCAAGGCGGAGGCCAGGATCAGGCCCACCACGTGGTAGGGCAACCAGCAGACGAAGAAGGCGACGATGACCACCAGGACGAGCTTGACGGCCTTCTGTGGGCGGGCGAAGGCCTTGCTGCGCACGCGGGCCAGCAGCCGGCCGTAGCACCCCGTGATGACCGCGAAGGGCACCAGGAAGCCGCAGACGAAGCGGGCGACGGCGGTGACGAGCTCGGTGAGGCGCTGGTGCCGCCCCACGGCCGCGTAACCCAAGACGCAAGTGGTCTTGGCGGAGAAAGGGTCGGTGCGGGTGGTGCGGAAGATGAAGGAGGGGAGGGTGAGGAGGGCGGCCAGCAGCCAGGCGGCCGCGCAAGCCCCCCGCGCCAGCGCCGGCGACCGGTGGTTCTGGCACCACACCGGCCGCGTCACCAGGGCGCAGCGGTCGGCGCTGATGGCCGTGAGGAGGAGGACGCTGGCGAACATGTTGAGGATGGTGAGGGAAGGCAGCAGCTTGCAGGCGAAGCGCCCCAGCGGCCAGTGGTGGTCCTGGGCCAGCGGCAGGGCCAGGAAGGGCAAGGCCAAGCAGCAGATGAGGTCGGCCAAGGAGAGGTTGAGGAACCAGACGCCGTTCACCGTGCGCCGCATCTCGAAGCCCGTCACCCAGATGACGGCGCCGTTGCCGAAGACCCCCAGGAGGAAGATGATGGCGTAGAGCACCAGGACGGCGCGGTGCCCGTGGGAGACCTCGTAGGTGTCAAGGTCGTAGAGGGAAGAGTCGTCCCACTCGGAGTCGTTGAAGGCGTAGGTGGGGGTCGAGAGCTCCATCCTCCGCCCGCTCCCGGCCTGGAAACGACGCGGGGCTCGGGAGGCGCCTCCGAAGGTCGCCCGGGCCCAACCCCCGCGCCCCCCGGGCAAGGGGGCGACTGCCGCAAGGCCAAGGTCGCCAACCCCCCACCCCCTACCCCGTGGGGCGACCCGTTATCCCACCCCCTCGCCGTGCAGCGACCCCACCGTCATCGTCGCCGTTGCTTCACCCAACGGGTCCCTTCCACGGCCTGGAAGAGGGGTGTCACCCCCTCCCCTCTCCCCCCCCCCCCCCAAAAGGGTGGCCTCTCCCCAACATGCCCCCCCCCCCCCCCCATCCCCACGGAAACGAGGTGTTTCCCCATTTCCCTCCTCAGCCCCACGGCGCGAGAGCTGAAACACCGGCGGAGCGACGGGTTTTGGGTCCCCCAGCGCCGCCGGGGGGGCAGGGTGGGGGGGCGGGGGGCACCCCGGAGAAAGCCCTCGGCGCCCCAAAACCGCGCCACTGTCAGGGAGGGGGATAAAAGCCCCCTGGAGGAGGAGGAGGAGGAGGAGGAGGAGGGAGGCACGACGAAGGTCTGGCCGCCCGAACCCCCCCCCCCCCCCGAGCGCTGGGGGCGAAGCGATACGGCGCCTCCAACCATCACCCAACGCCTCGAGAGGGGTTGCGACCCCCCACCCCCCCCCTCCCCACGCCCCACCCCGAGGATGGGACCCCCCCACCCCCTGCGCCCAAGGATGGGAACCCACCCGAACGGCGGCTTTTCCCCTTCCCCCGGCGCCGGGTGCGGGGGTCGGAGCCGGAGGGGACGGGTGGGGGCCCACGGCGCGCCTCACCAGCCGCTCGCCCCGGGGCGGCGCCGGGGGTTTTGAGGGCGTCGAAGAGGAAACAGCGCCGGGGAAGGGGAAAAAAATAGGGGAAAAGAAGAAGAAGAGGAAGCCGGGTGGGCTGGGAGGGGCCGGGGGGGGGGCGGGGGGGCCGGGGGGGCCGGGGGGCCGCGGCTCCAGCCGTAACGGGGGGGACACACGGCCACACGGCGCCAAACAAGCCCCGAACCCCAAAGCAGGGCTTATTTTTAAGGGTATCGGGCTGGGTTTAGCTCAAAAGGGGGTGGGGGGGGGGGGGGGGGGGGGGGAAGACGGGGGAGGGGGAGGAAGAGGGTGGGGCACCCCAAACCCCGACCGCAGCCGGAAAGGTTTTGCAGGGATCCCCCCCCCTCCCCCGCTCCGGGGACACCCCCGGCTGCCACCACGGGACTCCCTCCTCCTCCTCCTCCTCCTCCTCCTCCTCCTCCTCCTCCCCGGGCGTCCCCACCGGTCCCCTGGGACAGCACTTAGTCATGGGGAGGAGATTAAGGGGGAGCCCCCCTGGTTTCACCACCAGACCCCGGCTCAGCCCCCAAACCTCAGCTCAGCCCCCAAACCCCGGCTAAACCCCCAAACCCCGGCTCAGCCACAAACCCCGGCTCAGCCCCCAAACCTCAGCTCAGCCCCCAAACCCCGGCTCAGCCCCCAAACCCCGGCTCAGCCCCCAAACCTCAGCTCAGCCCCCAAACCTCAGCTCAGCCCCCAAACCCCGGCTAAACCCCCAAACCTCGGCTAAACCCCCAAACCCCGGCTCAGCCCCCAAACCCCGGCTCAGCCCCCAAAACCCCGGCTCAGCCCCCAAACCTCGGTTCAGCCCCCAAACCCCGGCTCAGCCCCAAATCCCGGCTCAGCCCCAAAACCCCAGCTCAGCCCTCAAAATCTCGGCTCAGCCCCAAAACCCCGGCTCAGCCCCAAACCCCGCCTCAGCCCCAAAAGCCCGGCTCAGCACCAAACCTCGGCTCAGCCCCAAACCCCGGCTCAGCCCCAAAACCCCGCCTCAGCCCCAAACCTCGGCTCACCCCCCTAAATCCGGCTCAGCCCCAAACCCCGGCTCAGCCTCAAAACCCCGGCTCAGCCCCCAAACCCCGGCCCAGCCCCAAACCCCGGCTCAGCACCAAACCTCGGCTCATCCCCCTAAATCCGGCTCAGCCCCCAAACCCCGGCTCAGCCCCAAAACCCCGGCTCAGCCCCTAATCCCCGGCACAGCACCCCCAAACCCCGGCTCAGCCACAAAACCCCGGCTCAGCCCCAAAAGCCAGGCTCAGCCCCAAAAGCCAGGCTCAGCCCCCCAAAACCCCGGCTCAGACCCCCAAAACCCCGGCTCAGACCCCCAAAACCCCGGCTCAGTCCCCAAACCCCGGGTCAGCCACAAAACCTCAGCTCAGCCCCCAAACCCCGGCTCAGTCCCCTAAATCCGGCTCAGCCCCAAAACCCCGGCACAGCCACAAACCTCGGCTCAGCCCCAAAACCCCAGCACAGCCACAAACCTCGGCTCAGCCCCAAAAGCCAGGCTCAGTCCCAAAACCCCGGCGCAGCCCCCCAAACCCCGGCTCAGCCCCCAAACCTCGCCTTCAGCCCCTAACCTCGGCTCAGCCCCCGAACTCTGGCACAGCACCCCCAAACCCAGGCTCAGCCACAAACCCCGGCTCAACCCAAACCTCGGCTCAGCTCCCAAACCCCGGCTCAGCCCCAAAAGCCCGGCTCAGCCCCAAAAGCCCGGCTCAGCCTCACAAAACCCCGGCTCAGCCTCACAAAACCCCGGCTCAGCCTCACAAAACCCCGGCTCAGCCTCACAAAACCCCGGCTCAGCCTCACAAAACCCCGGCTCAGCCTCACAAAACCCCGGCTCAGCCTCACAAAACCCCGGCTCAGCCCCCAAACCTCGGCTCAGCCCCCAAACCCAGGCTCAGCCCGCAAAACCCCGGCTCAGCCCCCAAACCCCGGCTCAGCCCCAAAACCCCGGCTCAGCCCCCCAAACCCAGGCTCAGCCCCCAGACCCCGGCTCAGCCCCACAAGACCCCAGCTCAGTCCCCAGACCCCGGCTCAGCCACAAAACCTCGGCTCAGCCACAAACCCCGGCTCAAACCCCCAAACCTCGGCTCAGACCCCAAACCCCGGCTCAGCCCCAAAACCTCAACTCAGCCCCACAAAACCCCGGCTCAGCCCCCAAACCCCAGCTCACACCAGACCCCGGCTCAGCCCCCAAATCCCCGGCTCAGCCCCCAAACCCCGGCTCAGTCCCCAAACCTCGGCTCAGTCCCCTAAATCCGGCTCAGCCCGCAAAACCCTGGCTCAGCCCCAAAAGTTCGGCTCACACCAGACCCCGGCTCAGCCCCCAAATCCCCGGCTCAGCCCCCAAACCCCAGCTCACACCAGACCCCGGCTCAGCCGCCAAACCTCGGCTCAGCCCCAAACCTCGCCTCAGCCCCCCAAAACCCCGGCTCAGCCCCCCAAAACCCCGGCTCAAGCTCAAACTCCGGCTCACCCCCGAAAACCCCGGCTCACACCCCAAACCTCGGCTCAGCCCCAAAACCCCGGCTCAGTCCCCAAACCCCGGCTAAACCCAGCACCAGGACCCCCCCCACCCCTCCCCCACCTTCATGGGGACGGGGGGCCCCCTCCCCCCCCGTGAGCGGGGGGCCGCAGCAGCAGAGAAGGGGGGACCCCCCACCAGCAACCAGCAGGCGCAGACACATTTCGGAGGTTTATTTTCCAGGGGGGACGCGGGGGGACCCCCCCCACCTTCCCCCCCCCCCCCAATAAGCCCCCGGGCAGGGGGAGGAGGGGGGCAGGCGCCAGGGAAGTGGGGGTGCAGGGCTGGAGCCCCCAAAAGCCCCTCAGTTGGCAGCGGGGGGGGGAGAGCCCCCCCCGATCGGGGGCAGACACGGGGCTGGCAGGGATTTGGGGACCCCCCCCACATCAAGGGCCAACCCCCCGATGGGGGTGGGGGGGTCCGTTCCCAGGGTGCCCCCCCCGGGCTCCCCCCGCCGGCTCACGGTCTCGAGGAAGGTGGGGGGTCACGGCGGGAGCGAGGGGGGCGCTGGGGGGCAGCGGGGCGCGCGCCCCTCCTGTCCGGGGAGAGGGGGGGGCGTCAGGGCAGCGGGGGGCCCCGGCGGCGCGGGGGGGGGGGGGGGGGGGAGGTTTGGGGGAGTTGGGAGGGGGGTTTGTGGGGGTTGGCGGAAGGGGGATTGGGGGTGGGAGGGGGTTTGGGAGGGGGTTTGGGGGGAGTTGGGGGGGTCGGGGGGGTTTGGGAGGGGGGTTCAGGGGATTTGGGAGTTTGTGGGAGGGGGTTTGGGGGGAGTCGGGGGGTTTGGGGGGTTTGTGGGGTGGGAGGGGATTTGGGAGGGCATTTGGGGGGACTTGGGGGGCTTAGGAGGGGGGTTCAGGGGGTTTGGGAGTTTGTGGGAGGGGGTTTGGGGGGGGTTGGGGAGGGTCAGGGGGGTTTGGGGGAGGGGGGAGGGGGTTCGGGGGGTCCCTGCCTGCGCCCCCCTGGGGGGAGGGGCCGCGTGGGGCGATGCCGGGGGCCCCAGGCAGCGGCGGTCAGTGCCTCCCCCCAGCCCCGACCCCCCCCCCCAATTCTACGAGCCCAGAGCGTTACCGAGCCAAAATCCGGCTGCCCCCCCACCCCCCCCGAAGCTCCTGGAGAAAACCAGGTCCCTGGGGTGGCTGGGGAGGGCAGAGTTTAATCGAGGACGGACAGACAGACGGACAGACAGACGGACAGACAGACGGACAGACAGACGGACAGACAGACGCCCCCCCCCCCCGCGCAAGGAGCCGGACCCCGAAACCCGGCGGTGCCGGGAGCGACACCAGGAGGGGCCGTTTTTAATCGGGGGTTTTTATTTTGGTGGGTAGAAACCGGAGCGTCGGAGGGGGCGAGCGGGAAGGACAGACGGACAGAGAGAAGGCCGGGGGTCGGGGCGGGCCCCCCCCCACCCCCCCAGCCCCCCCCCAGCCCCCCACCCCCCGTCAGCGGGCGGCCGAAGGCGAGCTCTTACGGAAACGCACCCGCTCGAAGCCCGTGATTTCCACCGCGCCGGGCTGGGGGGGGGGGCGGACGCCCGCGGCTCCTGTGGGGGGGGGGAAAACCCACACATTGGGGGCTGAACCCCCCCCCGGGGGTGGGGGATTCCCAGTGGGGAGGGGTCCCCCTGGGGGTGGAGGGGTCCCCTGGGGGTGGGGAGGGGGCGCGGGCGGGTCCCCCCGGTTCCCCTCGTCACCTCGCGGCTCGTCCTCCGCCGTCGTCGCCTCCTCGTGCTCCGCCGGGGTCTGCGACCCCCGGGGGGGTCCCACCGGGCTCGGCGCCCCCCCGGGGGGTCCCGCAGGGCTCGGCGCCCCCCCGGGGGGTCCCGCAGGGCTCGGCGCCCCCCCGGGGGGTCCACCAGCTCCCCGGGGCTCAGCCCTGCGCGGCGGGGAAAGAGACGAGCAAAGCCTGCTGTGCCGGCGACGCGCCCCCCCCGCCCCCCATCCCCCCCCCCCCAATTCCCAGGGGTTCAGCCCCCCCCAATACACCCTAATTTAGGCGGGGGCCCCCCCCCCGTTACCTGGAGCCTCTCCGGGAGCCGCGGGGGGACTGTCCCCCCCCCCAAGGCTGCTGCGGGGGGAGGCTCCGTCCATCTCCTCGCCCCAGTCCGAGACGGGCCGGGGACCCTCCATGGGGGAGAAGGGGCTGGGGGGGGGCTCAGCCCCCCCCCATCGCCCGGGGGGCTGCTGGTCTTCGGGGGTCACGCTATGGGGAGCATCGGCCTCGCTCGACGACCCCGACCCGCCGCCTTCCTCCTCCTCCTCCTCCTCCTCGCTGACGTCCTCCCATTGATCGTCGTCCTCCTCGGGGCTCAGGGAACTGGGGGGGCCCGGGGGGGGCCCGCTCGGTGCTTCCTCCGCCTGTGGGGGTGCGGGCGGGGTCAGAGGGGGGGTCGGGGGGGTCAAAGTGGGTCGGGGGGGGTCACAGGGGGGGGGGCGTTTTTACCTGGCGGCTCTCACGCGGCGGCTCCTTCTGCTCCCAGCGGTCGTCGTGTGCGCTGGGGGGGGGGGGGAGGAGAAAACCATCCCACCGGCTCGGAGACCCCCCCACCGCCCCCCCGGGGCAAAGCGGGGCTCAGCCGCCAGCCCCCCCCCGCCCCCCACCCACCTGTAGGGCTGGGTGGCGGCGCCCCGGCCTCGCCGCCTCCGCCGGGCGCGATGTGGGGCGACGAAGTCCCCGGGAGAGGGAGGTTTGGGGGGAAACGGGGCGTTTTCCTGCCCGGCGCTCGCCGGAGGCGCCAAACCCTCCCTAAACCTGGGGGGGGGGGTGGGGGGGTGCTGAGGAGCCCCAGCTGGTGCGCTGGGGTGCCCCCGGAACCCCCCCACCCCCCAAAGCCGGGCCTAAAGCTGTTGGGGACCCCCAAGGTCTCCCCATCCTCCCCCTTCTCCCCATAAGTGCTGCGCTGCCCTGTGAACCCCTCCCACCCCCCAAAGCCAGGCCTAAAGCTGTTGGGGACCCCCAAGGTCTCCCCATCCTCCCCCTTCTCCCCATAAGTGCTGCGCTGCCCTGTGAACCCCTCCCACCCCCCAAAGCCAGGCCTAAAGCTGTTGGGGACCCCCAAGGTCTCCCCATCAGTGCTGCGCTGCCCTGTGAAGCCCTCCCACCCCCCAAAGCCAGGCCTAAAGCTGTTGGGGACCCCCCAAGGTCTCCCTATCCTCCCCCTTCTCCCCATAAGCGCTGCGCTGTCCCCATGAACCCCTCCCAGCCCCCACATTCCCCCCAAAGCCGGGCCTAAAGCTGTTGGGGACCCCAAGGTCTCCCCGTCCTCCCCCTTCTCCCCATAAGCGCTGCGCTGCCCTGTGAAGCCCTCCCACCCCCCAAAGCCAGGCCTGAAGGCGTCGGGCCCCCCGGGCGCCCCCGCCCTACCCGCCGTCGGCCTTGTCGGCGTCCCACTCCCGCCGCCAGCGGCCGGTGGGCTCGCGGTGCCGCGCCAGGCGCTCGCGGTCGATGCGCTCCCGCTCCTCCTTCCAGCGGGCGTATTCGGCCCGTTCCCGGCCCGTCATGGCCAGCGTCATGTCGAGGGGCGCCGCGGGCGGGGGGCGGGGGCGGCCCTGCGGCCAGCGGCGGCTCAAAGTGGGCCCCCCCCCCCGCCAAAGGAGGGTTTTATGGGTGTGGGGGGGGGTGTGGGGTGTGGGGGGGGCACCCACCGGGGTCTTGTCGCGCTCCAGCCCCGCCGTCACCTGGCGGAAGTCGGCGCCCCCCCAGTTGCGGGCGTGGCGGCGGCTGCCCTCCCGGCGGTCGGTGCCCCCCGGGGGCGGGGGGCCGCTGCGGCGGGGGTCGTCCAGGAAGCTGCGGACGGGGTTGGGGTCCGGGAGCCCGTCCTGGGGGGGGGAATGGAGGGGGGGGGAACGGAGGGGGAAGGAGGGGGGGAAC
Organism: Phalacrocorax carbo; assembly: GCF_963921805.1. Lineage (NCBI taxonomy): Eukaryota > Metazoa > Chordata > Aves > Suliformes > Phalacrocoracidae > Phalacrocorax > Phalacrocorax carbo. The sequence continues at coordinate 59,861 of NW_026990240.1, read as the reverse complement.
GGAGGGAATATGGGGGGGGGAACGGAGGGAATATGGGGGGGGGAACGGAGGGAATATGGGGGGGGGAACGGAGGGAATATGGGGGGGGGGGGAACGGAGGGAATATGGGGGGGGGAACGGAGGGAATATGGGGGGGGGAACGGAGGGAATATGGGGGGGGGGGAAACGGAGGGAATATGGGGGGGGGAACGGAGGGAATATGGGGGGGGGGAACGGAGGGAATATGGGGGGGGGAACGGAGGGAATATGGGGGGGGGAACGGAGGGAATATGGGGGGGGGGAACGGAGGGAATATGGGGGGGGGGAACGGAGGGAATATGGGGGGGGGGAACGGAGGGAAGGGATGGGGGGGGAACGGAGGGAATGGGGGGGGGAACGGAGGGAAGGGGGGGGGGGAACGGAGGGAAGGGGGGGGGAACGGAGGGAAGGAGGGGGGGGAACGGAGGGAAGGGGGGGGGACGGAGGGAAGGGATGGGGGGGGGAACGGAGGGAATGGGGGGGGGGAACGGAGGGAAGGGGGGGGGAACGAGGGAATGGGGGGGGGGCAGGAAAACGGGGGGGGGCAGGAGAACGGGGGTCACTCCAGGGGCTGTGCGGCCGTTGCCCCCCCGCTGCCCCCCCCCCCCGCCCCCCCGGTGCCCCCCCCGCCCCCCCAGCCCCCCCCCGCACCCGCCGGCTCCGCTCGTAGGCCGCGATTTTCGCCATCTCCTCGTTCATCCTCTCGATGTTTTGCCGCCGTCGCTCTTTCCCACTCCTGGGGGGGGGGAGAGGCTGCCTGGGGGGGCGGCAGCACCCCGAAAGGGCCCCTACCCCCCCCCACCCACACCCGGGCCCCCCAAACACACCCCACATGCGCCCCCCCAACACATCCCCCACCCCGGGGACCCCCGAAATCGCACATGGAGCCCCCCCCGAAAACCCATGGGGGCCCCAAAACCCTGACCGTGGCCCCAAACCTGCGGGGACCCCCAAAACACCCCCCCCAAACCCCCTCCCCCCGAGAACCCGCCAAATCCCCTCCCTGGGGCCCCCCAAACTACCCCCCAGGGACCCCCCAAAACCCTTCCCCACGGCCCCCCCCCAACCCCACCTCCGGGGGACCCCCAAACCCCACCCACCGCGGCCCCCCCAACCCCCCACCTTGGACTTCCTATCGGGGCCGCCGTCGCCCCCCGCCGCCGCCACCCCCCGCCCCCTCGAGCGCCGGCTGCGGCCCCCGCGATCCCCGGGGTCGCCCCATCGGCCCCCGCCTCCCACAGCGGTGCCGGGGGTCGCTCCCCCCGCGTGGGACGGACAGACGGACGCGGGCCCCCCCCGCCCCGAGCCGCGCCCGGCTTTAGGGGGGCCCGACGGCTTTTTGTCCTTCGCGCGTCTCTCCTAGAGGGGAGGAAACAAGGGAAGGGGTGGGGGGCTCAGCGAGACTCACCCCCATCGGGGGGTCCCCCCGAACCCCAAAATCCCCCCCCGACTCACCCCGGGGGGGGGCACGACCTGGGCAGCGACGGAGGGACCCTCATCGTCGGGGGGCCGCGCTCGGCGCACGGCCGTCACCCGCCACCCCCCTCCTGCTCCGCTTTCTTGCGATCCTCCTCGATCTCCTGCCGCCGGAGAGGGGGCCTGAGCCGGGACTAAACCCCCCCCCCCAAATCAGCCCCCCCCAACCCGCCCTCCTGCGACCCCGCATTAGGTTAAACCCCCCCTGCCCGGCGTTAAGCCGCTGCAGGCGGGGATTAATGGGTGTTAAGCGCCTTCCTGTGTGTGGGGGGGGCTCAGCCCGTTTTGGGGCCCCCCCTCCCCAGGAGTGGTTTTGGGGGGGGCCCCTGGGGTGGTTTTGGGGGGGCCCCGGCACCTGATATCGTTTGATGAGGGCCTCGTTCTTCTTGCGCAGCGCCTCGATGCGCTTGTCCAGCTCGGCGTCCTTCTCCTCCTTCGATCGCAGGTCCAGCGCGGCCGACTGCGAGGGCGAAGGAGAGGCCTCACAGTTAGGACCGGCTCTCTGCAGCCCCAAGCCCGGCTTAACACCCCACACCCCCCCCCAAGCCCAGTTTTCGCCCCCACGCAGAGACCCCCCCCGAGCCAGATTAGCCCCTGTGCGCAGACACCCACTCCCCCCCACAAAAAGCCCGGCTCAGCCCACCCGCACACAAGGGCCTCCCCAAAGCCCGGTTTAGCCCCCGCGCACGGACGCCCCTCCCATATCCCAGCTTTTCCCCCCCCACACAAGGTCCCCCTTCTCGAAAGCCCGGCTTTTGCCCCGCACGCGCGGAAGCCCCGCGCCAAAACCCGGCTCAGCTCGGGGCCCCCAAGCCCAGCTTACCCCCGCGCAGAGCCCCCACCAAATCCGACTTAGCCCCACTCCCCGCCCCTCAAGCCCGGTTTAGCCCGGAGCTTCCCCAAGCCGGCTTAGCCCCGCCGCAGGGCCCTCCCCTAAACCCGGCTTATCCCAGAGCATCCCCAAGCCAGGCTTGCCCCACGCGGAGCCGCCCCCAACAGGGCCGCCTTAGCCCCCAGACCCCCCTACTAAGCCCGGCTTAGCCCGGAGCCCCCACCCCCAGGCCCGGCTTAGCTCCCGGAGCCCCCGCAGCCCCCCCCGGAGCGGAGCCCCCCGGGCCGGGCCTCACCATGGCGGCGGCGGCGGCGGCGGGACCAGGCCGCACACGGAGCGCCCGGTAACCGCTGACCCCGCCCCTCGGAGCGGCTTCCGCTTCCGCTCCCGGACGGGGCGGGGCCACAGGGATTTAAAAGGGCGATGGTGGCGGGAGGGTGGGGCCCACCGCGGGGTGCGGGGGTTGGTTACGCGGGTGTGTGTCCCTCTGTCCCCGCCCTGGCGTCTGTCCTTCCTCCCGCTCGGCCTCGGGGGCTGCCCCCTGGCCGGGGCCCTCGTGTCCCCCCGTGTCCCTCTGTCCCCCAGTGTCGGTGTCCCCGTGTCCCCACGCCCCCCGTGTCCCTCTGTCCCCCCAGTGTCGGTGTCCCCGTGTCCCCCGTGTCCGTGTCCCCACGCCCCCCCGTGTCCCTCTGTCCCCCCAGTGTCGGTGTCCCCGTGTCCCCACGCCCCCCGTGTCCCTCTGTCCCCCCAGTGTCGGTGTCCCCGTGTCCCCACGCCCCCCCGTGTCCCTCTGTCCCCCAAGTGTCGGTGTCCCCACGTCCCCCCGTGTCCGTGTCCCCACGTCCCCCCGTGTCCCTCTGTCCTCCCGCGTCCCTCTGTCCCGCCGCGTCCCGCCAGCGCCGCTCTCCCCCCATCCCCCGCGGTGGGCGTGGCTCGCCGCGCTCCCCCACCCCCCTCCCTCCCGCGGTGGGCGGGGCTGGAGGCGTGGCGTGGGCGTGCTTGTCCCGCCCCCCCGGCTCCGCCCCCCGGCTGTCTCCATGGCAGCTGCGGCTCTGGCCGCGGCGGCGCGCGGCGATTGGCTGGGCCGGGGCGGGCGCGCGGCGCCGGGGGCGGGGCCTGGGGGGGGACGGCCTAAAGCCGGGCCTATAGCCGGGCCTATAGCGGGCCGGAGCGGCAGCCGGGCCCAGGGACGCACCTACAGCAGCGCCTATAGCGGTACCTATGGACGGACCCGTGGAGGCACCTATAGCGGTACCTATAGACGTTCCTATAGCGGTACCAAAGCACGTACGAAACCCGTAGTCACTGACCCATAGACGTAGGTCTAGGGCAAACCCACAGTGGTACCTATAGCCACGCCTATGGATGTGCCCGTAGCCACAGCGGTACCTATAGCTGTACCTATAGGGGTGTCTGCAGCTGTCCTTATGGAAGTGGCCATAGCGGTACCTCTGGGTGTGCCTACAGCCGTTACCTGTGTTGGTACCTATAGGTGTAGCCGTGGCTAGTAGCTATGGCCAGCACCTATAGCGCACACCTATGGCTGGTACCCATAGCCGTACCTATGGCCAGTGCCTATAGGTGTACCCATAGCCATATTCATGGCTGGCACCTATAGCCGTGCCTATGGCCAGTACCCACAGCTGGCACGTACGGGCAGTACCTATAGCTGTACCTATAGCCAGCACTCATAGAAGTACCCATAGCTAGCACCCACAGTCATGGCCTATAGGCAACACTTAGAGCCAGTACCTATAGCCGGCACCCATGGCCAGCACCCAGAGCCATCACCTATAGCTGGTACCCACAGCAGTCACCCATGTCCATCACCCACAGCTGGTACCCACGGGCGGTACCTATAGGCGGTACTTACAGCAGTCACCACAGCCGGTACCCATAGCTGTCACCACCCATGTCTGTCACCTATAGCCGTGACCCATAGCCGGTCCCTACGGCCTGTCCCTATAACCATCACCTATAGCCAGTACCCACAGCTGGTCCCCGTGGCCGGTCCCTATAGGCGTCACCCTATAGCTCTCCTCCTATAGATGGTCCCTATAACCCTCCCCCTGTAGACAGTCCCTATAGCTCTCCCCCATAGATAGCCCTATAGGCTCACCTGTAGCCCTCCCCCACAGACAGCCCCTATAGGCTCACCTGTAGCCCTCCCCCACAGACAGCCCCTATAGGTTCACCTATAGCCCTCCCCTATGACCGGCCCCTATAGGGGTCACCCCATAACCCCCCCCGCCCCCCCCGCCGCCACCCCGGCCCCGCCGGTTCCCGCACGCTCGCGCGCTCCGCTGATACAGCACCGCCGCGCGCTCCGATTGGCTGCGGCGGCGGCGGCGCCGACCAATGGGAGCGCGGCGGCGGCGGCGCGCGGGCGGAGTGGGGTGGGGAAGGGAGGGGGGAGGGAGGCGGGGCCGGGGGTGACCGCGGGGCAAGGGGGGGGCGGGGGCAGAGGTCAGGGGTCCACGGGGTCGTGGCGGGGGGTCCCGGGGGGGGTCCCGGTGCGGGCGGGGGGGAGGGGGCGGCCCCTGGTTGGCCCCTTCCCGCTGTTACCGGGCGGCGGCGGCGGCTGAATGGCTGCGGCCGGGGGGGGGGAGGGGACACGCTGCACGCTGGGCGGGGGCGCGGGGGGGGGGGGAGGTTACGGAGGGTGGGGGTGCACCCACGTGCGGCGGGGATGGGGGTGCTGGCACCCCACGCGGCGTCACGCGGGGGTCCGGGTGACACCCCCCCCCCCCCCCAAACCCGAGCGGGACCCCCGCGCGGGTGGGGGGGAGGGGGAGGTTGGGGGGAGGGGTCGAGGGGAGGGGGAGCGGCCCCCCCCCCCCCCCCCCGTGGGGGATCCCCGGGCGCCGCCGCACAAGCCCGAACTTGTCCTGGGTGGGGCGGGGGGGGGGTGGGGGGGTGGGCGGGGCGGTGACGTCACGGGGAGGGGGCGGGGCCGTGCCCAGAGCGGGCAGCGCGGCGCGCGCTGCCAGAGCGAGCCGGTGCCGGTGCCGATCGTCCCGCGCGGTTCATGCAGCTGCAGTGAGTGGGGGGGGGAAGGGGGGGGGGTCCCACGCGGGAACAGGGCGGGGGGGGGCACGGCGGGGGGGTGTGGGGGGCGCTGACCCCCTCTCTCCCCCCGCGGGGGCGCACGGATTGGGGGGGGGCATGAGGAGGGCGCGGCGTGGGAGTGGGGGGGGGTGTCACGCGTGGGAGTAGCGGGGGTCACCCGTGGGAGAAGTGGGGGGGGTGTCCAGTGGGGGGGGGGGGGTTGGCCATGGGGTGCCCGCGGTGGGGAGTGCCGGCGGAGGGGGGGGGGTGGTGGGTCTGCACGCCGTGGGGTGCCCTCCGTGGGTGCGGGGGGGGGGGGGTGTGTGGTCGCGTGGGTGGTCCCCCGTGGGAAACGGGGCGTGGGGAAAAGGTGGGGGGGGTGCCAACGCGACCGGGCAGACCCCCACCACACCACCCCTCCCACCACCCCCCCACCATGGGGTGCCCTCCGTGGGCCGGAGGAGGCGGGGGGGGGTGGGGGTGGGGGGGTGGCCCCACGCGCGCGCCCGTGGGGGTGGGCGGCGTGTCGGGGTCGCCGCCGTCTCGGGTCGCTGCCCGGTTTGTTTACAAACACCGCCCGCTCGCGGGGGCGCCCCCTGGCGGGCGCGGGACGCAGCTGCGTGGCGGGAGGTGGGGGGGGGGTCCCACGAATCGCGGGACACCCCCCCCGCGTGTCCGTGTCGTTGTTGTGTGTCCATCCGTGTCCGTGTGTCACATCTCTCCCCCCCCCCCCCCCCCCAGAGCCCCCCGGGTGCGATGGCCAGACCGCTGCGGGAAGGGAGCCTCGCCGAGCCCCCAGCCCCCCCACTCGTGGGTCCTCCCCGCGTGGGGGGGCGGCGGGGGGGGGCGCTGGCCCCGCCCACTCCCCTCCCCGCCCCCCCCCGCCGCCACCCCCGCCTGAGCTGCGCCTGTCCCGGGGCTCGCCCCCCCCCCGCACCCCAAACCTTCGCCTTCTATCGCTGCGGGGGACCCCCCGCCGCCACCCACGGTGAGTCCCGCGGGGGGGGTGGGTGTCCCACGCGTGGGGGGGGGGTGTCCCACACCCGGGGGGGGGTCCGACACCCGGGGGTGAGGGGCTTACGTGAAAACCCCCCCCCCAAACCCCACGGAGCCGGTTTGCTGCCCCCTCCTGGTTTGGCAGGCAAGTCAGGGCATGCCCCCCCCCGCCCCCCCACTCCCACACGTGTTTTTGGGGGGCCGCGTGGGGGGGGGCTTTCCTCTTGTCGGCCCCCCCCACCCCCACCTCCCATGCTTGCTGCTGGGGGGAGGGGGGGGAGGTTAATCCACCCCTCCCCCCCCCCCCCAATCCAGGCGAGTTTCAGCCCACGGAGGACGGGGAACACGAGGGGCCCCCCCAAATTGGGGGGAGCCCGGGGGGGGCTGTCCCCAATGGGCACCTCCCCGGGGAAGCCCCCGGCCCCGAGCGGGAGCTGGGCGCCCGCCTGCGCCGCCTGGGCGACGCCTTCCAGCGCACCTACGAGCAGCAGGTGAGATTTGGGGGGGGGACACGGACACCCCAAAATTAGGGGAGGGGGCTCCCCAAGGCGTGCTTGGGGGG
>NW_026990240.1:0-52729 GCF_963921805.1 Phalacrocorax carbo | reverse complement strand
CGACTCAGCCTCACAAAACCTCGGCTCAGCCCCCAAACCCCGGCTCAGCCCCAAAACCCCGGCTCAGCCCCAAACCTCGGCACAGCCCCCAAACCCCGGCTCAGCCCCAAAACCCCGGCACAGCCCGCAAAACCCCGGCTCAGCCCCAAAACCTCGGCTCAGCCCCCCAAACCCCGGCTCAGCCCCCAAACCCCGGCTCAGCCCCCAAACCCAGGCTCAGCCCCCCAAACCCAGGCTCAGCCCCCAAACCTCAGCTCAGCCCCCCAAACCTCAGCTCAGCCCCAAACCCCGGCTCAGCCCCCAGACCCCGGCTCAGCCCCACAAGACCCCGGCTCAGCCCCACAAGACCCCGGCTCAGTCCCCAGACCCCGGCTCAGCCACAAAACCTCGGCTCAGCCACAAACCCCGGCTCAGCCCCACAAAACCCCGGCTCAGCCCCACAAAACCCCGGCTCAGCCCCACAAAACCCCGGCTCTGCCCCAAAACCTCGGCTCACCCCCGAAAACCCCGGCTCACACCCCAAACCTCAGCTCAGCCCCTAATCCCCGGCACAGCCCGCAAAACCCCGGCTCAGCCCCCAAACCTCGGCTCAGTCCCCTAAATCCGGCTCAGCCCCCAATCCCCGGCACAGCCCGCAAAACCCCGGCACAGCCCCCCAAAACCCCAGCTCAAGCTCAAACCCCGGCTCGGCCCCAAAACTTCAGCTCAGCCCCCCAAACCCAGGCTCAGCCCCCAAACCTCAGCTCAGCCCCCAGACCCCGGCTCAGCCCTCAAACCCCGGCTCAGCCCCACAAGACCCCGGCTCAGTCCCCAGACCCCGGCTCAGCCACAAACCCCGGCTCAAACCCCCAAACCTCGGCTCAGACCCCAAACCCTCAACTCAGCCCCACAAAACCCCGGCTCAGCCCCCAAACCCCAGCTCACACCAGACCCTGGCTCAGACCCCAAATCCCCGGCTCAGCCCCAAACCCCGGCTCAGCCCCCAAACCCCGGCTCAGCCCCAAAAGTTCGGCTCACACCAGACCCCGGCTCAGCCCCCAAATCCCCGGCTCAGCCCCCAAACCCCAGCTCACACCAGACCCCGGCTCAGCCCCCAAACCTCGCCTCAGCCCCAAACCTCGCCTCAGCCCCCCAAAACCCCGGCTCAGCCCCCCAAAACCCCAGCTCAGTCCCCAAACCTCGGCTCAGTCCCCTAAAACCCCAGCTCAAGCTCAAACCCCGGCTCGGCCCCAAAACTTCGGCTCAGCCCCCCAAACCCAGGCTCAGCCCCCAGACCCCGGCTCAGCCCTCAAACCCCGGCTCAGCCCCACAAGACCCCGGCTCAGTCACAAACCCCGGCTCAAACCCCCAAACCTCGGCTCAGACCCCAAACCCTCAACTCAGCCCCACAAAACCCCGGCTCAGCCCCCAAACCCCAGCTCACACCAGACCCCGGCTCAGCCCCCAAATCCCCGGCTCAGCCCCCAAACCCCGGCTCAGCCCCCAAACCTCGGCTCAGTCCCAAACCCCGGCTCAGCCCGCAAACCTCGGCTCAGTCCCCTAAATCCGGCTCAGCCCCCAATCCCCAGCACAGCCCGCAAAACCCCGGCTCAGCCCCAAAAGTTCGGCTCACACCAGACCCCGGCTCAGCCCCCAAATCCCCGGCTCAGCCTCCAAACCCCAGCTCACACCAGACCCCGGCTCAGCCGCCAAACCCCGGCTCAGCCACAAAACCCCGGCTCAGCCCCCCAAAACCCCGGCTCAGCCACAAAACCCCGGCTCAGCCACAAAACCCCGCCTCAGCCCCAAATCCCGGCTCAGCCCCAAAACCCCGGCACAGCCCCAAAACCCCGGCACAGCCACAAACCTCGGCTCAGCCACAAAACCCCGGCTCAGCCCCAAAACCCCGGCACAGCCACAAACCTCGGCTCAGCCCCAAAACCCCGGCTCAGCCCCAAAACCCCGGCACAGCCCCAAAACCCCGGCTCAGCCCCAAAACCCCGGCTCAGTCCCAAAACCCCGGCTCAGCCCCCAAACCTCGCCTCAGCCCCAAAACCTCGCCTCAGCCCCAAAACCTCGGCTCAGCCCCTAACCTCAGCTCAGCCCCCGAACTCTGGCACAGCACCCCCAAACCCAGGCTCAGCCCCAAACCCCGGCTCAGCCCCAAACCTCGGCTCAGCTCCCAAACGCCCGGCTCAGCCCCAAACGCCCGGCTCAGCCCCAAACGCCCGGCTCAGCCCCAAAACCCAGGCTCAGCCCCAATCCCCGGCACAGCCCGCAAAACCCCGGCTCAGCCCCAAAACCTCGGCTCAGCCCCCCAAACCCCGGCTCAGCCCCCAAACCCAGGCTCAGCCCCCCAAACCCAGGCTCAGCCCCCCAAACCCAGGCTCAGCCCCCCAAACCCCGGCTCAGCCCCCCAAACCTCGGCTCAGCCCCACAAGACCCCGGCTCAGCCCCACAAGACCCCGGCTCAGCCCCCAGACCCCGGCTCAGCCACAAACCCCGGCTCAGCCCCACAAAACCCCGGCTCAGCCCCACAAAACCCCGGCTCAGCCCCACAAAACCCCGGCTCACACCCCAAACCTCAGCTCAGCCCCTAATCCCCGGCACAGCCCCCAAACCTCGGCTCAGTCCCCTAAATCCCGGCTCAGCCCCCAAACCCCGGCTCAGCCCCCAAACCTCGGCTCAGTCCCCTAAATCCGGCTCAGCCCGCAATCCCCGGCACAGCCCGCAAAACCCCGGCTCAGCCCCAAAAGTTCGGCTCACACCAGACCCCGGCTCAGCCCCCAAATCCCCGGCTCAGCCCCCAAACCCCAGCTCACACCAGACCCCGGCTCAGCCGCCAAACCTCGCCTCAGCCCCCCAAAACCCCGGCTCAGCCCCCCAAAACCCCAGCTCAGTCCCCAAACCTCGGCTCAGTCCCCTAAAACCCCAGCTCAAGCTCAAACCCCGGCTCGGCCCCAAAACTTCGGCTCAGCCCCCAAACCTCAGCTCAGCCCCCAGACCCCGGCTCAGCCCTCAAACCCCGGCTCAGCCACAAACCCCGGCTCAAACCCCCAAACCTCGGCTCAGACCCCAAACCCTCAACTCAGCCCCACAAAACCCCGGCTCAGCCCCCAAACCCCAGCTCACACCAGACCCCAGCTCAGACCCCAAATCCCCGGCTCAGCCCCAAACCCCGGCTCAGCCCCCTAAATCCGGCTCAGCCCCCAATCCCCGGCACAGCCCGCAAAACCCTGGCTCAGCCCCAAAAGTTCGGCTCACACCAGACCCCGGCTCAGCCCCCAAATCCCCGGCTCAGCCCCCAAACCCCAGCTCACACCAGACCCCGGCTCAGCCGCCAAACCTCGCCTCAGCCCCAAACCTCGCCTCAGCCCCCCAAAACCCCGGCTCAGCCCCCAAACTCCGGCTCAGCCCCACAAAACCCCAGCTCAAGCTCAAACCCCGGCTCGGCCCCAAAACTTCGGCTCAGCCCCCAGACCTCGGCTCAGCCCCACAAGACCCCGGCTCAAACCCCCAAACCTCGGCTCAGACCCCAAACCCTCAACTCAGCCCCACAAAACCCCGGCTCAGCCCCCAAACCCCAGCTCACACCAGACCCCGGCTCAGCCCCCAAATCCCCGGCTCAGCCCCAAAACCCCGGCTCAGCCCCCTAAATCCGGCACAGCCCGCAAAACCCTGGCTCAGCCCCAAAAGTTCGGCTCACACCAGACCCCGGCTCAGCCCCCAAATCCCCGGCTCAGCCCCCAAACCCCAGCTCACACCAGACCCCGGCTCAGCCGCCAAACCTCGCCTCAGCCCCCAAAACCCCGGCTAAACCCAGCACCAGGACCACCCCCACCCCTCCCCCACCTTCATGGGGACGGGGGGCCCCCTCCCCCCCCGTGAGCAGGGGGGGGCCGCAGCAGCAGAGAAGGGGGGACCCCCCACCAGCAACCAGCAGGCGCAGACACATTTCGGAGGTTTATTTTCCAGGGGGGACGCGGGGGGACCCCCCCCACCTTCCCCCCCCCCCCCCAATAAGCCCCCGGGCAGGGGGAGGAGGGGGGCAGCTGCCAGGGAAGTGGGGGTGCAGGGCTGGAGCCCCCAAAAGCCCCTCGGTTGGCAGCGGGGGGGGGAGCCCCCCCCCGATCCGGGGCAGACACGGGGCTGGCAGGGATTTGGGGACCCCCCCCACATCAAGGGCCAACCCCCCGATGGGGGTGGGGGGGTCCGTTCCCAGGGTGCCCCCCCCGGGCTCCCCCCGCCGGCTCACGGTCTCGAGGAAGGTGGGGGGTCACGGCGGGAGCGAGGGGGGGCGCTGGGGGGCAGCGGGGCGCGCGCCCCTCCTGTCCGGGGAGAGGGGGGGGCGTCAGGGCAGCGGGGGGCCCCGGCGGCGCGGGGGGGGGGGGGGGGGAGGTTTGGGGGAGTTGGGAGGGGGGTTTGTGGGGGTTGGCGGAAGGGGGATTGGGGGTGGGAGGGGTTTTGGGAGGGGGTTTGGGGGGAGTTGGGGGGGGTTGGGAGGTTTGGGAGGGGGGTTCAGGGGATTTGGGAGTTTGTGGGAGGGGGTTTGGGGGGAGTCGGGGGGTTTGGGGGGAGTCGGGGGGTGGGAGGGGATTTGGGAGGGCATTTGGGGGGACTTGGGGGGCTTAGGAGGGGGGTTCAGGGGGTTTGGGAGTTTGTGGGAGGGGGTTTGGGGGGGGTTGGGGAGGGTCAGGGGGGTTTGGGGGAGGGGGTTCGGGGGGTCCCTGCCTGCGCCCCCCTGGGGGGAGGGGCCGCGTGGGGCGATGCCGGGGGCCCCAGGCAGCGGCGGTCGGTGCCTCCCCCCAGCCCCGACCCCCCCCCCAATTCTACGAGCCCAGAGCGTTACCGAGCCCCAAAAATCCGGCCGCCCCCCCACCCCCCCCGAAGCTCCTGGGAGAAAACCAGGTCCCTGGGGTGGCTGGGGGAGGGCAGAGTTTAATCGAGGACAGACAGACGGACAGACAGACGGACAGACAGACGGACAGACAGACGGACAGACAGGCGCCCCCCCCCCGCGCAAGGAGCCGGACCCCGAAACCCAGCGGTGCCGGGAGCGACACCAGGAGGGGCCGTTTTTAATCGGGGGTTTTTATTTCGGTGGGTAGAAACCGGAGCGTCGGAGGGGGCGAGCGGGAAGGACAGACGGACAGAGAGAAGGCCGGGGGTCGGGGCGGGCCCCCCCCCCACCCCCCCAGCCCCCCCCCAGCCCCCCACCCCCCGTCAGCGGGCGGCCGAAGGCGAGCTCTTACGGAAACGCACCCGCTCGAAGCCCGTGATTTCCACCGCGCCGGGCTGGGGGGGGGGGCGACGCCGCGGCTCCTGTGGGGGGGGGGGAAAACCCACACATTGGGGGCAACCCCCCCCCTGTGTGGGGGATTCCCAGTGGGGAGGGGTCCCCTGGGGGTGGAGGGGTCCCCTGGGGGTGGGGAGGGGGCGCGGGCGGGTCCCCCCGGGTTCCCCTCGTCACCTCGCGGCTCGTCCTCCGCCGTCGTCGCCTCCTCGTGCTCCGCCGGGGTCTGCGACCCCCGGGGGGGTCCCGCAGGGCTCGGCGCCCCCCCGGGGGGTCCCACCGGGCTCGGCGCCCCCCCGGGGGGTCCCGCAGGGCTCGGCGCCCCCCCCGGGGGGTCCCGCAGGGCTCGGCGCCCCCCCGGGGGGTCCCACCAGCTCCCCGGGGCTCAGCCCTGCGCGGCGGGGAAAGAGACGAGCAAAGCCCTGCTGCGCCGGCGACGCGCCCCCCCCGCCCCCCATCCCCCCCCCAATTCCCAGGGGTTCAGCCCCCCCCAATACACCCTAATTTAGGCGGGGGCCCCCCCCCCCCGTTACCTGGAGCCTCTCGGGAGCCGCGGGGGGACCGTCCCCCCCCCCAAGGCTGCTGCGGGGGGAGGCTCCGTCCATCTCCTCGCCCCAGTCCGAGACGGGCCGGGGACCCTCCATGGGGGAGAAGGGGGCTGGGGGGGGGCTCAGCCCCCCCCCATCGCCCGGGGGCTGCTGCGGGGTCTTCGGGGGTCGCGCTACGGGGAGCATCGGCCTCACTCGACGACCCCGACCCGCCGCCTTCCTCCTCCTCCTCCTCCTCCTCGCTGACGTCCTCCATTGATCGTCGTCCTCCTCGGGGCTCAGGGAACTGGGGGGGCCCGGGGGGGGCCCGCTCGGTGCTTCCTCCGCCTGTGGGGGTGCGGGCGGGGTCAGAGGGGGGGTCGGGGGGGTCAAAGTGGGTCGGGGGGGGGTCACAGGGGGGGCGTTTTTACCTGGCGGCTCCCACGCGGCGGCTCCTTCTGCTCCCAGCGGTCGTCGTGTGCGCTGGGGGGGGGGGGGGGAGGAGAAAACTATCCCACCGGCTCGGAGACCCCCCCCACCGCCCCCCCGGGGCAAAGCGGGGCTCAGCCGCCAGCCCCCCCCCGCCCCCCACCCACCTGTAGGGCTGGGTGGCGGCGCCCCGGCCTCGCCGCCTCCGCCGGGCGCGATGTGGGGCGACGAAGTCCCCGGGAGAGGGAGGTTTGGGGGGGAAACGGGGCGTTTTCCTGCCCGGCGCTCGCCGGAGGCGCCAAACCCTCCCTAAACCTGGGGGGGGGGGTGGGGGGGTGCTGAGGAGCCCCAGCTGGTGCGCTGGGGTGCCCCCGGAACCCCCCCACCCGCCAAAGCCGGGCCTAAAGCTGTTGGGGACCCCCAAGGTCTCCCATCCTCCCCCTTCTCCCCAAAAGTGCTGTGCTGCCCCCGTGAACCCCTCCCAGCCCCACCTTGCCCCGCCAAAGCCAGGCCTAAAGCTGTTGGGGACTCCCAAGGTCTCCCCATCCTCCCCCTTCTCCCCATAAGCACTGCGCTGCCCCCGTGAACCCCTCCCAGCCCCCAAAGCCAGGCCTAAAGCTGTTGGGGACCCCCAAGGTCTCCCCATCCTCCCTTCTCCCCATAAGCGCTATGCTGTCCCCATGAACCCCTCCCAGCCCCCAAAGCCAGGCCTAAAGCTGTTGGGGACCCCCAAGGTCTCTCCATCCTCCCCCTTCTCCCCATAAGTGCTGCGCTGCCCTGTGAAGCCCTCCCACCCCCCAAAGCCAGGCCTAAAGCTGTTGGGGACCCCCAAGGTCTCCCTGTCCTCCCCCTTCTCCCCATAAGCGCTGTGCTGCCCCCGTGAACCCCTCCCAGCCCCAAAGCCAGGCCTAAAGCTGTTGGGGACCCCCAAGGTCTCCCCATCCTCCCCCTTCTCCCCATAAGCACTGCACTGTCCTGTGAACCCCTCCCACCCCCAAAGCCAAGCCTAAAGCTGTTGGGGACCCCCAAGTCTCCCATCCTCCCCTTCTCCCCATAAGCGCTGTGCTGCCCCTGTGAACCCCTCCCAGCCCAAAGCCAGGCCTAAAGCTGTTGGGGACCCCCAAGGTCTCCCCATCCTCCCCCTTCTCCCCATAAGCGCTGCGCTGCCCTGTGAAGCCCTCCCACCCCCCAAAGCCAGGCCTGAAGGCGTCCGGGCCCCCCGGGCGCCCCCGCCCTACCCGCCGTCGGCCTTGTCGGCGTCCCACTCCCGCCGCCAGCGGCCGGTGGGCTCGCGGTGCCGCGCCAGGCGCTCGCGGTCGATGCGCTCCCGCTCCTCCTTCCAGCGGGCGTATTCGGCCGTTCCCGGCCCGTCATGGCCAGCGTCATGTCGAGGGGCGCCGCGGCGGGGGGCGGGGGCGGCCCTGCGGCCAGCGGCGGCTCAAAGCGGGCCCCCCCCCGCCAAAGGAGGGTTTTATGGGTGGGGGTGGGGGGTGGGGGGTGTGGGGGGTGTGGGGGGGCACCCACCGGGGTCTTGTCGCGCTCCAGCCCCGCCGTCACCTGGCGGAAGTCGGCGCCCCCCCAGTTGCGGGCGTGGCGGCGGCTGCCCTCCCGGCGGTCGGTGCCCCCCGGGGGCGGGGGGCCGCTGCGGCGGGGGTCGTCCAGGAAGCTGCGGACGGGGTTGGGGTCCGGGAGCCCGTCCTGGGGGGGGGAATGGAGGGGGGGGGAATGAGGGGGGGGGGAATGAGGGGGGGGGAATGGGGGGGCAGGAAAACGGGGGGGCAGGAAAACGGGGGGGGGGCCGGAAAACGGGGGGGGGGGCCGGAAAACGGGGGGGGGGGCCGGAAAACGGGGGGGGGGGCCGGAAAACGGGGGGGGGGGCCGGAAAAACGGGGGGGGGGGCCGGAAAACGGGGGGGGGGGCCGGAAAACGGGGGGGGGGGCCGGAAAACGGGGGGGGGGGCGGAAAACGGGGGGGCGGGGGCCGGAAAAACGGGGGGGGCGGGGGCCGGAAAACGGGGGGGGGCCGGAAAACGGGGGGGGGCCGGAAAACGGGGGGGGGGGCCGGAAAACGGGGGGGGGGGCCGGAAAAACGGGGGGGGGGGCCGGAAAACGGGGGGGGGGGGGCCGGAAACGGGGGGGGGGGCCGGAAAACGGGGGTCACTCCAGGGGCTGTGCGGCCGTGCCCCCCCGCTGCCCCCCCCCCCGCCCCCCCGGTGCCCCCCCCGCCCCCCAGCCCCCCCCGCACCCGCCGGCTCCGCTCGTAGGCCGCGATTTTCGCCATCTCCTCGTTCATCTCTCGATGTTTTGCCGCCGTCGCTCTTCCCACTCCTGGGGGGGGGGAGAGGCTGCCTGGGGGGGCGGCAGCACCCCGAAAGGGCCCCTACCCCCCCCACACCCACCGGGGCCCCCCAAACACACCCCACATGCGCCCCCCCAACACATCCCCACCCCGGGGACCCCCGAAAAACCCACCAAGGCCCCGAAATCGCACATGGAGCCCCCCCCCCGAAAACCCATGGGGGCCCCAAAACCCCTGACCGTGGCCCCCCAAACCCCCCCCAAACCTGCGGGACCCCCAAAACACCCCCCCAAACCCCCTCCCCCGAGAACCGCCAAATCCCCTCCCTGGGGCCGCCCCAAACTACCCCCCCAGGGACCCCCCAAAACCCCTTCCCCACGGCCCCCACCCAACCCCACCTCCGGGGGACCCCCAAACCCCACCCACCGCGGCCCCCCCCAACCCCCCCCCCCTCCCCGGAGACCCCCCCAAACCCCCCACCTTGGACTTCCTATCGGGGCCGCCGTCGCCCCCCGCCGCCGCCGCCCCCCGCCCCCTCGAGCGCCGGCTGCGGCCCCCGCGATCCCCCGGGGTCGCCCCATCGGCCCCCGCCTCCCACAGCGGTGCCGGGGGTCGCTCCCCCGCGCGGGACGGACAGACGGACGCGGGCCCCCCCGCCCCGAGCCGCGCCCGGCTTTAGGGGGGCCCGACGGCTTTTTGTCCTTCGCGCGTCTCTCCTAGAGGGGAGGAAACAAGGGAAGGGGTGGGGGGCTCAGCGAGACTCACCCCCATCGGGGGGTCCCCCCCGAACCCCAAAATCCCCCCCCGACTCACCCCGGGGGGGGCACGACCTGGGCAGCGACGGAGGGACCCTCATCGTCGGGGGGCCGCGCTCGGCGCAGGGCCGTCACCGCCACCCCCTCCTGCTCCGCTTTCTTGCGATCCTCCTCGATCTCCTGCCGCCGGGAGAGGGGGCCTGAGCCGGGACTAAACCCCCCCCCCAAATCAGCCCCCCCAACCCGCCCTCCTGCGACCCCGCATTAGGTTAAACCCCCCTGCCCGGCGTTAAGCCGCTGCAGGCGGGGGATTAATGGGTGTTAAGCGCCTTCCCTGTGTGTGTGGGGGCTCAGCCCGTTTTGGGGCCCCCCCTCCCCAGGAGTGGTTTTGGGGGGGCCCCTGGGGTGGTTTTTGGGGGGGCCCCCGGCACCTGATATCGTTTGATGAGGGCCTCGTTCTTCTTGCGCAGCGCCTCGATGCGCTTGTCAGCTCCGCGTCCTTCTCCTCCTTCGATCGCAGGTCCAGCGCGGCCGACTGCGAGGGCGAAGGAGAGGCCTCACAGTTAGGACCGGCTCTCTGCAGCCCCAAGCCCGGCTTAACACCCCACACCCCGCCCCAAGCCCAGTTTTCGCCCCCACGCAGAGACCCCCCCCGAGCCCAGCTTAGCCCCTGTGCGCAGACACCCACTCCCCCCCACAAAAAGCCGGCTCAGCCCACCCGCACACAAGGCCTCCCAAAGCCCGGTTTAGCCCCCGCGCACGGACGCCCCCCCCATATCCCAGCTTTTCCCCCCCGCACAAGGTCCCCTTTCCTAAAGCCCAGCTTTTGCCCCGCACGCGCGGAAGCCCCGCGCCAAAACCCGGCTCAGCTCGGGGCCCCCAAGCCCAGCTTACCCCGCGCAGAGCCCCCACCAAATCCGACTTAGCCCCACTCCCGCCCCTCAAGCCCGGTTTAGCCGGAGCTCCCCCAAGCCCGGCTTAGCCCCGCCGCAGGGCCCTCCCCTAAACCCGGCTTATCCCAGAGCATCCCCAAGCCAGGCTTGCCCCACGCGAGCCGCCCCAACAGGGCCGCCTTAGCCCCCAGACCCCCCTACTAAGCCCGGCTTAGCCCGGAGCCCCCCCCCCAGGCCCGGCTTAGCTCCCGGAGCCCCCGCAGCCCCCCCGGAGCGGAGCCCCCCGGGCCGGGCCTCACCATGGCGGCGGCGGCGGCGGGACCAGGCCGCACACGGAGCGCCCGGTAACCGGCTGACCCCGCCCCTCGGAGCGGCTTCCGCTTCCGCTCCCGGACGGGGCGGGGCCACAGGGATTTAAAAGGGCGATGGTGGCGGGAGGGTGGGGCCCACCGCGGGGTGCGGGGGTTGGTTACGCGGGTGTGTGTCCCTCTGTCCCCGCCCTGGCGTCTGTCCTTCCTCCCGCTCGGCCTCGGGGGCTGCCCCCTGGCCGGGGCCCTCGTGTCCCCCCGTGTCCCTCTGTCCCCGAGTGCCGGTGTCCCCGTGTCCCCACGCCCCCCCGTGTCCCTCTGTCCCCCCAGTGTCGGTGTCCCCACGTCCCCCCGTGTCCGTGTCCCCACGTCCCCCCGTGTCCCTCTGTCCTCCCGCGTCCCTCTGTCCCGCCGCGTCCCCGCCAGCGCCGCTCTCCCCCCATCCCCCGCGGTGGGCGTGGCTCGCCGCGCTCCCCCACCCCCCTCCCTCCCGCGGTGGGCGGGGCTGGAGGCGTGGCGTGGGCGTGCTTGTCCCGCCCCCCCGGCTCCGCCCCCCGGCTGTCTCCATGGCAGCTGCGGCTCTGGCCGCGGCGGCGCGCGGCGATTGGCTGGGCCGGGGCGGGCGCGCGGCGCCGGGGGCGGGGCCTGGGGGGGGACGGCCTAAAGCCGGGCCTATAGCCGGGCCTATAGCGGGCCGGAGCGGCAGCCGGGCCCAGGGACGCACCTACAGCAGCGCCTATAGCGGTACCTATGGACGGACCCGTGGAGGCACCTATAGCGGTACCTATAGACGTTCCTATAGCGGTACCAAAGCACGTACGAAACCCGTAGTCACTGACCCATAGACGTAGGTCTAGGGCAAACCCACAGTGGTACCTATAGCCACGCCTATGGATGAGCCCGTAGCCACAGCGGTACCTATAGCTGTACCTATAGGGGTGTCTGCAGCTGTCCTTATGGAAGTGGCCATAGCGGTACCTCTGGGTGTGCCTACAGCCGTTACCTGTGTTGGTACCTATAGGTGTAGCCATGGCTAGTAGCTATGGCCAGCACCTATAGCGCATACCTATGGCTGGTACCCATAGCCGTACCTATGGCCAGTGCCTATAGGTGTACCCATAGCCATATTCATGGCTGGCACCTATAGCTGGTACCTATAGATGCAGCCACAGTCATAGCTATAGCTGGTACCTATGGCCAGTATCCCTACCTGGCACTCACAGCCATACCTATAGCTGGCACCTATATACGTACCCATAACCAGTACCTATAGCTGTACCTATAGCTGGCAGCCATAGGTGGCACCTATGGCTGGTACCTATAGCTGTGCCTATGGCCAGTACCCACAGCTGGCACGTACGGGCAGTACCTATAGCTGTACCTATAGCCAGCACTCATAGAAGTACCCATAGCTAGCACCCACAGTCACGGCCTATAGGCAACACTTAGAGCCAGTACCTATAGCCGGCACCCATGGCCAGCACCCAGAGCCATCACCTATAGCTGGTACCCACAGCAGTCACCCATGTCCATCACCCACAGCTGGTACCCACGGGCGGTACCTATAGGCGGTACTTACAGCAGTCACCCACAGCCGGTACCCATAGCTGTCACCACCCATGTCTGTCACCTATAGCCGTGACCCATAGCTGGTCCCTACGGCCTGTCCCTATAACCATCACCTATAGCCAGTACCCACAGCTGGTCCCCGTGGCCGGTCCCTATAGGCGTCACCCTATAGCTCTCCTCCTATAGATGGTCCCTATAACCCTCCCCCTGTAGACAGTCCCTATAGCTCTCCCCCATAGATAGCCCCTATAGGCTCACCTGTAGCCCTCCCCCACAGACAGCCCCTATAGGCTCACCTATAGCCCTCCCCTATGACCGGCCCCTATAGGGGTCACCCCATAACCCCCCCCGCCCCCCCCGCCGCCACCCCCGGCCCCGCCGGTTCCCGCACGCTCGCGCGCTCCGCTGGATACAGCACCGCCGCGCGCTCCGATTGGCTGCGGCGGCGGCGGCGCCGACCAATGGGAGCGCGGCGGCGGCGGCGCGCGGGCGGAGTGGGGTGGGGAAGGGAGGGGGGAGGGAGGCGGGGCCGGGGGTGACCGGCGGGGCAAGGGGGGGCGGGGGCAGAGGTCAGGGGTCACGGGGTCGTGGCGGGGGGTCCCGGGGGGGGTCCCGGTGCGGGCGGGGGGGAGGGGGCGGCCCCTGGTTGGCCCCTTCCCGCTGTTACCGGGGCGGCGGCGGCGGCTGAATGGCTGCGGCCGGGGGGGGGGAGGGGACACGCTGGGCGGGGGCGCGGGGGGGGGGGGAGGTTACGGAGGGTGGGGGTGCCACCCACGTGCGGCGGGGATGGGGGTGCTGGCACCCCACGCGGCGTCACGCGGGGGTCCGGGTGACACCCCCCCCCCAAACCCGAGCGGGACCCCCGCGCGGGTGGGGGGAGGGGGAGGTTGGGGGGAGGGGTCGAGGGGAGGGGGAGCGGCCCCCCCCCCCCCCCCCCCCGTGGGGGATCCCCGGGCGCCGCCGCACAAGCCCGAACTTGTCCTGGGTGGGGCGGGGGGGGGTGGGGGGGTGGGCGGGGCGGTGACGTCACGGGGAGGGGGCGGGGCCGTGCCCAGAGCGGGCAGCGCGGCGCGCGCTGCCAGAGCGAGCCGGTGCCGGTGCCGATCGTCCCGCGCGGTTCATGCAGCTGCAGTGAGTGGGGGGGGGAAGGGGGGGAAGGGGGGGGGTCCCACGCGGGAACAGGGCGGGGGGGGGCACGGCGGGGGGGTGTGGGGGGCGCGGACCCCCCCTCTCCCCCCGCGGGGGCGCACGGATTGGGGGGGGGCATGAGGACGGCGCGGCGTGGGAGTGGGGGGGGGTGTCACGCGTGGGAGTAGCGGGGGTCACCCGTGGGAGAAGTGGGGGGGGTGTCCAGTGGGGGGGGGGGGGGGTGGCCATGGGGTGCCCGCGGTGGGGAGTGCCGGCGGAGGGGGGGGGGGGTGGGTCTGCACGCCGTGGGGTGCCCTCCGTGGGTGCGGGGGGGGGGTGTGGGTGGTCGCGTGGGTGGTCCCCCGTGGGAAACGGGGCGTGGGGAAAAGGTGGGGGGGGTGCCAACGCGACCGGGCAGACCCCCACCACGCCACCCCTCCCACTCCCCCCCCCGTGGGGTGCCCTCCGTGGGCCGGAGGAGGCGGGGGGGGTGGGGTGGGGGGTGGCCCCACGCGCGCGCCCGTGGGGGTGGGCGGCGTGTCGGGGTCGCCGCCGTCTCGGGTCGCTGCCCGGTTTGTTTACAAACACCGCCCGCTCGCGGGGGCGCCCCCTGGCGGGCGCGGGACGCAGCTGCGTGGCGGGAGGTGGGGGGGGGGTCCCACGAATCGCGGGACCCCCCCCCCCGCGTGTCCGTGTCGTTGTTGTGTGTCCATCCGTGTCCGTGTGTCACATCTCTCCCCCCCCCCCCCCCCCCCCCAGAGCCCCCCGGGTGCGATGGCCAGACCGCTGCGGGAAGGGAGCCTCGCCGAGCCCCCAGCCCCCCCACTCGTGGGTCCTCCCCGCGTGGGGGGGCGGCGGGGGGGGGCGCTGGCCCCGCCCACTCCCCTCCCCGCCCCCCCCCGCCGCCACCCCCGCCTGAGCTGCGCCTGTCCCGGGGCTCGCCCCCCCCCCCGCACCCCAAACCTTCGCCTTCTATCGCTGCGGGGGACCCCCCGCCGCCACCCACGGTGAGTCCCGCGGGGGGGGTGGGTGTCCCACGCGTGGGGGGGGGGTGTCCCACACCCGGGGGGGGGTCTGACACCCGGGGGGCGAGGGGCTTACGTGAAACCCCCCCCCCCCAAACCCCACGGAGCCGGTTTGCTGCCCCCTCCTGGTTTGGCAGGCAAGTCAGGGCATGCCCCCCCCCGCCCCCCCACTCCCACACGTTTTTGGGGGGCCGCGTGGGGGGGGGGCTGTTGGGGGGGGGCTTTCCTCTTGTCGGCGCCCCCACCCCCACCTCCCATGCTTGCTGCTGGGGGGAGGGGGGGGAGGTTAATCCACCCCTCCCCCCCCCCCCCCAATCCAGGCGAGTTTCAGCCCACGGAGGACGGGGAACACGAGGGGCCCCCCCCAAATTGGGGGGAGCCCGGGGGGGGCTGTCCCCAACGGGCACCTCCCCGGGGAAGCCCCCGGCCCCGAGCGGGAGCTGGGCGCCCGCCTGCGCCGCCTGGGCGACGCCTTCCAGCGCACCTACGAGCAGCAGGTGAGATTTGGGGGGGGGGGACGGACACCCCAAAATTAGGGGAGGGGGCTCCCCAAGGCGTGCTTGGGGGGGCACCCCAAAATCCCGCGTCTCCCACCCGCTCCCCGTGGGATTCCCGCCCCCATCCAGTGGGGTTTGTTCCCTGTGGGGATGGTGGCTGTTATTGGGGGGGGCACCCCCAAATTTGGGGGGGGCTCCCCCAGGGGCACCCCAAAATCCCACATCCCCTCCCCACTGTTAGGACCCCCCTCCTTCCCCATGTTCCCCCCCCTTTTTGCTCCCTGTGGGGATGGGGGGGTTATTTTGGGGTGGGGGGGGATGGGGGGTTATTTTGGGGTGGGGCACCCCCAAATTTAGGGGATCCCCAAATTGGGAGGAGGGGGCACCCCAAAATCCCCCACCCCCCCAATTCCCACCGTTATCCCCCCTCTTTGCTCGCTACAGGGAAGGGGGGGCTGTTGTTTGGGGGTGGGGGTGATATTATTTTGGGGTGGGGCACCTCCAAATTTAGGGGGGGTCCCCAGATTGGGAGGGGGGCTCACCTTGGGTCAGTTTAGCAAGGGGGGCACCCCAAAATCCCACATATCCCCCCCAATTCCCACCATTATCCACCCCTGCTTTTTGCTCACTACTGGGGGGGGGACACCTGCTATTTTGGGGGTGGGGGCTGTTATTTTGGGGGTGGGGCACCTCCAAATTTAGGGGGGATCCCCAAATTGGTTTGGGGCGCTCCCCTAGGGCCACTTTTGGAGGGAGGGGGCACCCCAAAACCCCACATATCCCCCCCCAGTTCCCACCATTATCCACCCCTGCTTTTTGCTGACTACAGAGAAGCGGGGGGGGCCCTGTTATTTTGGGGGTGGGGGCTGTTATTTTGGGGTGGGGGCACCCCCAAATTTAGGGGGGATCCCCAAATTGGTTTGGGGGGCTCCCCTAGGGCCACTTTTGGAAGGAGGGGGCGCCCCAAAATCCCACATATCCCCCCCCCAATTCGCACCGATACCCGCTCCTGCTTTCTGCTCGCTGCAGGGGAAGGGGGGGGGCGGGGCTGTTATTTTGGGGTGGGGGCAACCCCAAATTGGCAGGGCAGCCTCCCCCCCCCCAAATAAAGGAGCCGCCGGCTTGTTTGCAGGCGCGCGTGCGAGCCAGCCGCTGACTCACAGCCTATAAATAGCAGCGGGTCTAGAAGGCAGGGAGCCAGCGGCGGCGCGAGGGCGGTTTGGGGGGGGGGACACCCCTAAAACCCACCCCTTACCCCCCCAAAAATGAGCGGAGCCCCCCCGGAATTAACTAATTAAGACCCCCTCGCCCGCAGCGGGAGCAGCGGGGCGGCGGCGGCGGCGTTTTTTGGGGTCACCTCTACCGCTTGGTCTCGCAGTTGCTGGGAGCCGTCTACAACCTGCAGGCAGCTGCCTTGCCGGCGCGGGAAGCCAACTAGCCCCCCCGCCCCCCCACCCCCGCGACCCCCCACCCGCACCCACGGACCGGGCTGGGGTGTCACCCACTCCCCCCCACCCTTCCCTGGTGCTGCAGGGGGGTGATTCCAGCCCCACCCCCCACCCCCAATTTCTATTTATTTAATTTATTGGGGTTTTATTTGGGGGGGGGGGGGGGGGGTTTGGGGGGGACCCACGGGGGGTGGGGGGACACACACGTGGCAGGGGGCAGCACCCCGAGCCTCCCCATAGGGTGCTCCTGCGGTTGTCGCCCCAGCGGGGGGCTCTGTACATACTGTATGTTGGCACTGTATATAGGGGGAGGGGCTGTACATTATATATAGGGGAGGGGGTGTATAGGGGGGCTGTACATTATTGGGGGGGCTGTACATTATATATAGGGGAGGGCGTGTATATAGGGGCGGGGCTGTACAGAGGGGCGGCGGCTGTACATGATCCGTTACTTTTTTTGTACGTTTCTTTTCAATAAAATGAATTTAAGGAGACGGGAGTGCGGGTGCTTGGGGGGGCTGTGGGGCAGGGGGGGGCTGCACGGTTTGGGGTGGCTGTAGGGGGTGGGGGGATGTGGGGTTTGGGGGCCTGTGGGGATGGGGGTTTGGGGGGCTATAGGGGTTGGGGGGCTGCGGGGCTAAAGGGACTGGGGGCTGTGGGTTTTGGGGGGCTATAGGGGTTGGGGGCTGGGGGATTTGGGGGGCTGCAGGGATGGGGGTTTGAGGGGTTAAAGGGACTGGGGGGCTTTGTGATTTGGGGGGCTGAATGGGTGGGGCCCATTAAGTCGGGGGGGGGGGTGCAGGGGTGGGGATTGAGGGTCCATAAGGTTTGGGGGGGGGGGGGAAGGGGGGCTGCAGGTCCCTGGGGTTTTGGGGGGGTGCAGGGGTGGGGGAGGTTTGGGGGTCCATGAGGTTTGTGGGGGGGGCCGTGGGGTTTGGGGGGGGTGTCTGTGGGGCTTGGAAGGGCCATGTTTGTGGGTCTGTGGGGGGCCAGTGGGTTTGGGGGTCTATGTGGTTTCAGGGGGTGCAGGGGTTGGGGGTGTAGGGTTTGGGGGGGCGGGCGGCGTTAACTCAGCCCTTCCCCCCCCCCATCACAGCCAGCGGGGGTTGGGCTCCAGCCCCCCCCAAATAAACCATTTTTTACAAAGAAGATTTTATTTAACCCCCCCAAAAATGCCCCCTGGCCCCGTACAGAACCGCGGGGCGCCCCCTGCACCCCAAAACCAGCCTCCCCCCGAGGTGGGGGGGGCTCAGCTGGGGCCCAGGCACTCCACGATCCCGTTGCCTTTGATGCCGTCGAAGAAGAAGAAGTTGTTGTGGGGGGGGTCGCGCTGGGACAGGGCCTGGAAAATCGGGGTCCCGGTAAATCGGGGTTCACCCCATCCCCCCGAAAAATAAAGCCCTGGTGCTGGTGGGGGGGGGAGGCAGATTTGCCGGGAGCGGAGGGATTTTGGGGTGTCCCTCGCTCTAAAATAGGGGGCTGGGCTGTCCCAGTGGGTGAGGAAGGTTTTTGGGGGGCAAAGGGGGGGGGGAGGGGAAGCACCGCCACACCCAGGGGCCCCCCCAAAATTAAACCAGCTGCTACCTTGACCACCTCCTGGCCCAGGACGCCTCCGACCACGGCGCAGACGGGAGCCATTTCGGAGAAGCAGTAGCTGGGAGGAGGGAAGGAGAAAGTCACCGGCAAAGCTCAGGCGATGCCGCCGTTCCCCCACCCCCCCGCCCCCCAAGAAAACAACCAAACCACCTCGGTTTTGCTAAAACACTGAGGTTTCCCCCCCCAAAAAAAAACCCAAACAACCAGGGGGGATGTGGCAGGGGTCGCGCCTGCCCTGGAGCTTTCGCTAAAAGTAAAGGCCCCACGAAACGGGGACCGTCCCCGGGGACCCTCCCCAGGGGGGTCCCGGTGTCCCTGGGGGGGTCCCGGTGCCTCCCGGCCGCCACCGAAGCCGCGGTTCCGGCGGAGCCCGGTGATTCCCCCCGCGGGAGGACAAGCGAGGCCGGGCCGCCGCCATCATCCTCCTCCCGGTGAGATTCGCGGGGAAAAACGGGGCGTCGGAGCTTCGCCGGCCCCCGGCGGGAAAGGAGGGAGTGACGGCACCTGATGAATTCCTCCGGCAAGAGGCCGGCGCCGACCCCCAGCGCCTCCAGCACGTCGTGACGCATCTGGAGCAGCAGCTTCGAGTCTTCGGCGTAGTTTTGGGGCGAAGGATCGCGGCCGTTGTCCGTCCGAAACTTCAACAGCACTGGGAGGGAGGGAGGGAAGTCGCCGACCCGCCGCGGAGCCGCCGGGAGATTTTGCGGCGCGGCTCCGCCGGCGATTCCGGAGCCGCGGCTCCGCGGCGGTTCTTTTTGAGGAGTTCAAGCCGCCGCCGTAACGGGGGTTTGGGAAAGCTCGGGGCGGGCGGGCGGCGCTCCCGGCTCGTCCCGAAACGCTCCGGGGCGACGCGGCGTTCCCCGGCTTCCGGAGGAGCCGCCACCGGAGCCTGGAAGCTCACGGCAAAGGCTGTTTCCAGTCGCTCGGGTGGTTTTAGCGCCTCGTTGGGGTAAAACTCCCCCCCAAATCAAAGGAAAAAAAACACCTAAAAGCTAAGAAAAAGAACCCGAAGCTCGTTGTTCGCCAGAGGAAGGGACTCGCGCTCGCCGTCGCGGGCAGCGCGGCCCCGGTGCGGCGGCCGGAGCCGACGGCTTACCTTGGAGGAGGAAATAATCCGGAGCGGTGCGTTTCAGCGCCGCCTTCGCCCTCTCCCCGCTCCAGTCGACGGCCAGGGCTTCCTTCAGCTGGCAAAAAACCACCCGCTGCGAGGGGAGAGAAGGCGGTGGGGGATTATTTTGGGGTGTGGGGGGGTCTTTTGCCCCTCCCGCCCCCCCTTATTTTGCACCCCCGCTCTCCAAAGCACCGCCCCAAACCCCGTCTCGAGGGTCCCTATTTTTTTTTTTTAAAATGAGCTGAGGTCGGGAAGCAAAAACCCGCTTCCTCCTCCTCTTCGTCACGGGGAAGGGGGCCCAGACGCCGCCGAGCGCCCCCCGTTTCGCTCAGCACGCAAAAAATAAGCAATAATCAGCTTTTTTCCCCCCCACCCCGATGCAGGAGGGAGACGAGGGGGGAGCGGGATCGCCCCGGTGGCCGAAGCGTAACCCGACGTGGCGGGGGGCGCCTGGGCACCGCGCTCTAACCTAATTAAAACCATTTTAAGGTATCGTTAACGGCCCTTCGGCATCAGGGTTTAGGCTGGGATGAGGGTTTAACGAGTAAACTCGGGAGGTTTCGGAAATAAAACGGTTCCCGAACCTCGGAGGTATTAAAACGAGGGAGTTTGAAAGTCCCCGCGTGGGGAAGCTCCGGGGGAAAGGGCTCGGCAAAGCCCCGGCCCTCGCTCGGCACGCGGCTCCCGGCATCTCAGAAACGGAGCCGGAGGAATTCGCCGTATCCGAACCGGCCGTGGCGCGGAATCGCTGTTCCCCCGCCGCCACCGCCCCCTCCCCAAATCGCGGGAGGGCGACAGCTGCTTCCATTGGCATCCGGGGAGGATTCCCAGACCCTTCCGAAGGGAAGCTGCGCCCGCTGGGGGAAGGGGGGGACACGCACAGAAGGGCGTTAATCTGCTGGCTCAGCTCGCATTCTCCTCATAGCCCGCTCAAGTCGAGGGGATTTCCACTCCTCCTCCGTTAAATTTCCAGCCGGGAGACCAAAACAATGCCCAGGCCGGAGGGATTTTGGTGTGAAAAGGTCTTGTTTCGGAGCAGGTTTCACCCTCTGCCCCCCAAGACGCGGAAAACCCTCCCAGCTCCCGGGGTGTTAAAGGCAGCTCAGCTCTCGGTCGACAGGAGCACCAATAACAGCTTTTATGGCCTCGCCGACGCACAAAAAGCCCGATTCCCCCTCGATTCAAGCTGTCCCAACTCCCCTTCCCCCATAAAAACCAGTATAAAAGTGCTTCAGACCAGTACGGCCAACAGCGGAGGGAAAGCGAGCGGCGAGGCGGGAGCAGGGGGAGCTCTGGGGGGAGGTGGGGGGCTGTGGATCACCGCGAGCCTCCGGGGGATCAAACACCACGGGGAAGGCGGCGGGAGCCCCTCCGGCCAAACCCAGACGAGTTTTGGGTCTCGGAGGGTTATTTTCCGCTCACCTTTTTCACCATGGTGGTCTCCGCTGAGTCCAGTTTGGCTTTTTTGGTGTCCGGCCCATCCTCCACCCCCGGGCTGACTTTAGCGACTTTGGTTTTTTCTCTACAGGAGGAAAAATAAACAAACGGAGCTCGCGTTAAACCGCAACCCTCGCTCGGCGCCAAACACCTTTTGAGGACTTTAAAAATCACCCGGGCGCCGAAAACGGGCGCCTTCCCCGAGCGGGTGAAGGCAGCCGAAACACCACCACCCCTCTGGGGGCTGGGGGGGGGTCGGTTCTGCCCTCCCCTCCCACCCCCAAAACTCACTCCACGAATTCGTGTTCCCCCAAATCGGCAAACATATAACCGTGGTAGCCGAAAACGTCGCCGGTGAAGAACTTGATGCTGTTCTTGTGGCAAATCTGGTTGATCTTCACCATAACGTCCCGGGAGCAGCAGGTCAGGCAGACCTGCGGGCACAGAGGGGTCCCCCTCAGCCCAAATCGAGCCTTTAAACCCCCACCCCCCGTTTCCCTCCTCACGGGGGTTATTGGGGGGGGGTGTAAAACCTTCCCCGCCTTCCCGGGGCAGCGGGGAAGGTTCCAGGTAGATTTGCCCGCCCCCCCCTTCCCATCACACGGGTTATTCCGGCGGCCTTCGCTCTGAGGATAACGAGGTTCGGGGATACGGCATCCCCCTTCCATCTAATTTCGATGGGAATTGCGGGGACGAAGCTAAATCCGGCTCGTTTTAAAAGCTCGGGGCTCCTAAAGCTGGGCCGCGGTGCTATAAGCCGCGCTTAACGCTCGCCTCGACGGCGACGGCGCCCGGAAAGGCGGCCTGGCGGGGGAGGCCGGGGGAACGGGCGCCGCTCGGCCCGCGAGCGCAGCGCGAAAACCCCGCAGGGAGCGACGCTCTCGGCGCCGAGGCGATCACAATAAGAGAGTCATTAGCGAGGAGACTTAATTAAGTCAGCGAGCCCCTTCTCCGGCTTTTTCTCTCGCCGCCGCACGTACTGCGTCGAACTGGGTGAAGAACTCCTCGGGTTTGCTCTCCGCGCTCTCGGGGTCGGCTTTTACGTCCACCATGGGATTGAGGTTCTGCGCCCGCTCCAGCGAGGCTTCGGCTCTGTTGCGACCCAAGGAACCCGCGGGGATGAGGAACTGAGCGCGCGTGTCCTCTTGGGAAACCTGAAACGGGGCAAAAACGAGGCCGGGGAGACGCGGGACGGGTGGGAAAAGACACCTCCCCCCCGCCCCCGGGGAGAATTACAGCGGGGAACACTAAGCGGTGCCGCTGTCGCCACAGGAAAACTCATTCCCAGACAACCAAAGGGAAAAAAATAATAGATCTGTGGTGGTTTTGCGCTGTTGTTCAGTCCCCCCGCAGCTTTGCGGCTCGCTTCTCCCCGCTCCCGAGCTCGCGGCTCCCTCTTGCGCCCGAGGAGACGCCGCGCCGCGACCTAGAGGCCGCGTTCGCCCGAGAAACGCGTTCGCCGCGGGGCGCCGAGCTCCGGAGGGGGGGAAATAAAACCCCGCCGCGGCGTCTGTTCGGAGGGTTCCCGAGTCCACGGGACTCGCGGCGGGAGTTCTGAGCCCCGCGTCGGCTTCGCGCGCGCCCGCCGGCCCCAGATGAAGCGCGGGGAGGGGTCGGCCGGACGGGGGAGGGCGGCTAACGCCGAAGCCGCGCGCCGCCAGATACAAGCTGGCTGCTCGGAGCGGGGCGCAGCACCCGAGGACACCCAGAAAGGGTCGGGGAGGCTGCGGTTCGGCCCCCAGCTCGACAGCGGGCCGAGGGACGCAGCCTGGCATTCATCTGCCACGGAAACAGCCAGAAAGGCAAACTCTACGTGCCCCAGAATGGAATCATTCCACCCCAAAGGGAATATTTAACCCAAAAAGCAGCAAGGGAGAGCCTTGCGTGGGGAAGGTCTCTGGGAGCTTCGCTAACCAGGACTACAAGCTCCTCACCTGCTGATGGTCCAGCATGGTCAAACCTTTCACCCCCGCCAGGATGAGGTTCTTCGCCACTTCTGCTCCGAGACCCTTCATCCCCACCAGCAGCACCCGGGAAGCTCGTAACCTGCGGCAAGGAAAGACTCGGTGGGCGTTCACGGCTGGGGGCGGAGGGGAAGCACGGCGGGCAGGAAAGCCGCGCTCCTCGGCACCCCTGCCTGGGACTAAGCGGGTTTAACGCGATGCGGGAGCAAAAAGAAACACGCAGGCTGACGGGAATGGGTAAAAAAAGAAAAAAAGAGGGTTTGCAGCTTCGGAAGAGGGAATAACACCAAGATCGCACACTGCTTTGCGGCGGGGGGGCGTGGGTTTGCCACAGCGGAGGCTTCGGGGCTCCCAATATCCCCCCAAAAAAGGGGCTGGAGCTTCTCCTTAAGCTGCATCGGGACGCAGATAAAAACACCACCTTTGGGGTATGTTGATGCCAGTGCAAAACTGTGACATCTTCCAAATAACACGGTTGGTTTTTTACCCCCCGCCTCATTTTTCGGGCCTGTTTTCGCGCTCGTTTTTAGCTGCGTCCAGCGACATCGTTACGTTCGTCCTCGTGGTTTTGGGGTTGTTCCACCCCCTCCCGAACGAACCCCGCCGCTGCTTCCCGGGGAACAGCCACAGGCTCAGAAACGAGCAGAAATCCCCCCGGGCTGCACAAAAGGGCTGCGAAAAATAACTTTATGCTGCCGTACCTGCCACCGACCCCTCTCTGAAGCCCCTGAGGCCCCCCCCGCAGCGGCTACGCTCGCCACAGAAGCCCCTCCCGCACGCCATAGTGTCCCCGTAGGCCCCCACAGGCTCCTATAGGGCCCCCCACAAGCCCGTCTGAGGCTTAAGCTCCCCTCCAGGCCCCTATAGGGCCCCTGCAAACTCCTCCAAAGACCCCCTCACACTGCAGGGCCCCCGCCCAGGCACCTATAGGCTCCCACACACACTGCAGGGTCCCCATAAGCCCCTGCAACCCCCCTCCAAGTTCTATAGGGACGCCTCACATTGCTGGGCCACTCCAGGACCACCACAAGCCCCTCCCGGCCTCTATAGGCACCCCCACAAGCTCCCTTCCCATAGCAGAGCTCCCCCAGACCCCTACAGGGCCTGTCACAAGCTCCTATACAGCCCTGTAAGACCGTCCTCACATTGCAAGGGCCCCTCCAAGGACCTCACAAGCTCTATAAGGTCCCTATAAGGCCCTCCTTACATTGCTGGGCCTCTCCAAGCCCCTATAGGCCCCCCTGAAGCTCCTACAGGGTCCCTCCCAGGCTGCGGGGCCTCTATAAGCATCTATAGGGCCCCCCAGAAGCTCCTAAAAGGCCCTCATAAGCCACTCCAAGGCCTGTTTCACACTGCAGGGCCCCTCCAGACCCCTACAGGGACCCCCCACAAGCTCCTCCAAGGACACCCTCATATTTCAGGGCCCCCCCAGGCCCCCCACAAGCTCCTACAGGGTCCCTCACAGGCCACAGGACCCTGAGAAACCCCACCCCAGCCCCTTTAGGGTCCCCAACAAACCCCTCCAAGTCTCCCCACAAGCCCTTTCCAAGTCCCTATAGACCCCCAATAAGCTCCTCCAGGGTCCCTCACAGGCTGTAGGGCCCCACAGAAATCCCTCCATGGTCCCCCAGAAGCCCCTCTGCACATTCCAGGGCCCCTCCAAGGCCCTCCAGGCTCCCCAAAAGCCCCTCTGCACATTCCAAGGCCCCTCCAAGAACCTATAGGCCCCCCACAAGCTCCTGTAATGTCCCTCTAAGGCTCTCCTTACATTGCAGGGCCACTCCAAAGCTCTATAGGGCCTCCTTGATGCTCCTACAGTGTCCCTCACAGGCTGTGGGGCCCCCACAAGCCCCTCCAAGTCCCTATAGACCCCCAATAAGCTCCTCCAGGGTCCCTCACAGGCCACAGGACCCCCCAAAAGTCCCTGCAAAGCCCTATAGGCCCCCCACAAGCTCATTCAAGGTCCCTCTAAGGCTCTCCTTACATTGCAGGGCCCCTCCAAGCCTCTATAGGGCCTCCCACAAGCTCCTACAGGGTCCCTCATAGGCTGTGGGGCCCCCACAAGCCCCTCCAAGTCCCTATAGACCCCCAATAAGCTCCTCCAGGGTCCCTCACAGGCTGTAGGGCCCCACAGAAATCCCTCCATGGTCCCCCAGAAGCCCCTCTGCACATTCCAGGGCCCCTCCAAGGCCCTACAGGCTCCCTCACAGGCAGTTGGACCCCCCATAAACCCCTCCAGGTCCCTCTAGGGCCCCCCAAAAGCCCCTCTGCACATTCCAAGGCCCCTCCAAGGCCCTCCAGGCCCTGCAACAAGCTCCTACAGGGTCCCTCACAGGATGTGGAGCCCCCCATAAACCCCTCTAGAGCCCCCCAGAAGCCCCTCTGCACATTCCAAGGCCCCTCCAAGGCCCTATAGGCCCCCCAACAAGCTCTTACAGGGTCCCTCACAGGCTGTGGGGCCCCCACAAGCCCTTCCAGGCCCCTCGAAGGCCCCCAAAAGCTCATTCAGGGTCCTTCACAGGATGTGGGGCCCCCAGAAGCCCCTCCAAGTCCCTATAGGCCCCCCACTAGCCCCTCCAGGGTCCCTCACAGACGACAGGGCTCCTATAAGCCCCTCCAATGCCCTGTAGACCCCCAACAAGCCCCTTCAGGGTCCCTCACAGGCCGCAGAACCCCCCCAGAAGCCCACCCACCCCACGCCGGGCCTCTCCAGGACCCCCCACACGGCCACCCTCCGGTCCCCCCGCCCCGGCCCCCGGCCCCACTGACCGCTTCTGCGCCTCCAGCCCCCACAAGCGGATCTGCCGGTCATACTGTGCCGCCTCCTCCTCGCTGATGCCGCCGGGGCCGCCCTCCTCCTTCTCCACCATCCCGCCGTCACCGGCCGCCCTCCTCACGGCCGGGGGAGCAGCGCCCCCTGGCGGCCCGCGCAAACGCCGCGCCGCTCCACACCCACCGGGGGAGGCGGGGGGGGGGGAACCCACCCCACGGCCCGCAGCGCCTCCGCGGCCCCACGCCCGCTCCCCCCACGGGAGAACCACCTCGAGTGGGTTTTCTCCGGTGTTTCGCCCCCGCGGGAGGGCGGGCGGCCGCGTCGCTGGGCTAGAAACCTCCCGGTGCGCCCTCAGTTGCGCCGCATCCCCCCCTCCCTCTCGCTCAGATGGACTCGCCCTCCCCGCCTCTCCTCGGCAACTTTCGGGCGTTCCCGCCATCGCCCGTTCAACCTTCGGCAATTTCCGGCGCCGTTCGCTGAGGAACGGCAAGGGGGAGCGCTCGGGTTTTTCCGCCACCTCTCGGCTCTTCCCGTCAGCGCTCGGCCCTTTCCGTCCCCCGTGCGGGGCGCTGCCTCGGCGCGGCTGCGTGCCGGCGGGCGCCATTTTGTGTGCCTGCCCGTGGAGAGCGGGGCGGGCGGGCGGATAAGCCGGGCCGGGCCGTCCCGAACCGACCCACCGCGCTGTAACAGTGACTGTCCCCCCCCCACCCCCTCCCCCTTTATTCGCCCCCCAACGCCCACCCCTTGCCCATGGCCGTGGAGAGTCCGAGTGTCCCCCCCGCCGCCGCCGCTTCCCCCCCCAGCCCGCACTCCACTCCCCCTTCTCCGTCCTGCCACCACCACGACAGCGGCAGCTGCAGCCTCCCCCGGCCGCCGCCGCCGCTCCAACACCACCACGGCCCGGACGAAAGGTCCAGTAACCGCCTCTCCCGAGAGCCTCTCTGTCTGTCTGTGTCTGTCTGTCCGGCTCGCCGGACCAGGTTTGGGGGGGGGGTGGGGGACGCGGGGCGACCGGTGGGGGGGGGGGGCGAGGGGGGGAGGGGGGAGGCGGACAGGGCCTAAGTTGAGCGGGGCAGCCAAGGCGCAGGCCTAAGGCGGGCGGGGGGGGGGTGGTGGTGTTAGGCCCGGCTTTGGGGGGGGGGGGTAGCGGGGCCCTGAGGGGGGGGTGCTGCGAGGAGGAGGAGGAGGAGGAAGCGGGGCTAGAGGCAGGGACAGCGGGGGATATTTGGGGAGGGGGGGGTAGAGCAGGAGGCCCAGGGAGGAGGAGGAGGAGGAGGAGGAGGAGGGGGCCGCGGCCTGGGTAAAGCCGGGCCTGGAGGGCAGCGCAGGGCCTGGGGTACTATGGAGGGGGGGGTTTGGGGGGAATTAGACGTGGTTGTGAGAGGAGTGAGGGTCTGGAGGAGGCCAGGGAGAGGGGTGGGGGGCTCCTAGCTGCTTTGGGGGGCTCCTAGCTCCTGGGGGGGCTCCTAGCTCCTTGGTGGGGTTCCTAGCTGCTTTGGGGGGCTCCTAGCTGCTTTTTTTTCCCCCCCCCTGAAAAAGGGGTGGGGGGGGTCCTTAATGAGGTCTTTAATGACGTTATTTCTCCTGGGCAGCGCTGGCCTCATTAACGTCCCCTTTGTCTTCCTGCCGCTTCTTAAAAAAACCACCAAAACCCATATATTTCTTGGCTCAAACAGGGAGTGCAGGCGAGGGCAGGAAGGTAACGAGGGTTCGGGGGTACAGGGGGGGTGTTGGGGTGCAAAAGCCTTCATCACCCCCCCTTTTGGTAGAGAAAGGCTCACTTCCAGTGCTCCCAGGTATTAAAAAGTTTAAATATATATATATATATTCCCCCCCCCCACCAGGAACCCCTTCTTTCCTGTGAGATGTATGTAAAGCACCTTCTTCCCCCTCCCCAACATAACTATGGCCGTTTCCTTGATTAGCACTTTTTTTTTCGTAGTTGAAACCAGATAGGCAGAAAGTATCAGCAAAAATAAACAGCTTAAGCATGTATTTCTGTTAAAAAAAAAAAAAGAGGAAAGAGGGAGGTTTGCTGCCTCCCCGCTCCCCTGGAGGGCAGGTGTGCAGTGCAGGGAGCTGCTTGTATGCATTAGCACGACTTTGTCTCTGAGGAGGTTTGTTTTCCATGTGATGCGGGGTTGGGTTGGTAAGTAAGCTCTTTTATTGAATAATTAAATGATACCTTTTCCTGCCTTCCCCCTCTCCTTTCCCCTCCCTCCCCGCCACCAAATAAGCCCTGAGATCGGCTGCGGGGTCGGTCGCGTGTAAGCAGTGAGTTGATAACCGTGTGTGTCCAAACCAAGCAGAATTCCTCCCCGCTTTGTAATGACCGATAGAGTTGCGCGCCCCGCCGATGTGTTTAAAAGACAAAAAAAAAAAGAGCAAAAGACAAAAAAAAAAAGTCACAAAAGCACACAGTTTACTCCCAAATATGCCTGTTGTGACGTTTCCAGGTGAAATGCCTCGGTAAAACTCAGACCACTCTGCCCCTTGATGCCATCTAGATGTTAGGATGTGGCTCCGTCGCTTTGCGAACTCCATCCTCATTCCATTACGTTGAGCGTAAAGCGGAAAAAAAAAAAGAAAAACCATGTTAAAAAGTTTTGTTAAACAACTCCGAAATGTGTCAAAAAGAGGAAAAAAAAAAAAGGTGGCAAAAAAAGCACCGTCTCCCAAACGTCATCACACATTTTCCCCCCTTCCCCGTGTACGGCCTCGCGTCGGATAATTAGAAATGGAAGTAGCGACGTACAGTGCAAGCACCCGGTTTGTACCAGATCTCGTTTGCGCCCCCGATTTGGGGTGGTTTACCCCCCACCCTTTTTTCCCCCCCCCCTTTCTCTTCCTTTTGTCGATCAGGTGCGTGGCGAAAAAGCTCCGGTGTCTTCC
The DNA here is from genome assembly GCF_963921805.1 of Phalacrocorax carbo. NCBI lineage: Eukaryota > Metazoa > Chordata > Aves > Suliformes > Phalacrocoracidae > Phalacrocorax > Phalacrocorax carbo. The sequence goes on along the minus strand of NW_026990240.1, from coordinate 24,807 downwards.
TCACGCTCCCACACGGTTCAGGGTCGAAGAGCACCACGCACAGTGTCGGGTGTCGCTCCCCCTCCCCGTCCGATTTAATTGAACGGCTTGGGTTAGTTTTTCCTGGAGCCCAAAACCACACACTTTCCCCCCCCCCTCCTTTTATCATCCAGTTTACGAGTCTCAGGTGAAAAACCAAAAGCCGACCCAGTTCCCTCTAAGCACATCGATACAGTCGTGTGAAACGGCGGCGATTTGCTTCCCTCTTGTCTTTAGTCCCTAAAAAGAAAGAAAAAGGGTGTATAAATCTGCTTAAACGGTCAAATAACGCAAGCGCTTGTGATAGCAAGTTCTTTTCGGGGTATCGTCGCGTTCCGGAAAGGGCTTTTCACAACAAGCAGGGTCCGGTGGTGTCTTTTACGCCTTTTTATCGCTGGTTTTAAACGTTCACGGCGGGACCCTCACGGGCCTTGCGCCTTCTGCGGCTCGTCTTCACCGCGGAACCCTAAAGCCGGGGGTTATTTTTTTCCCCCCTTCTTTAGACCAAAACTCCGCCGTCAGAGCTTGAAAACGTTACTGGTCTGACCGAAGTGTTTTTATTCCCGAGTGGGGCCTCGTAGCATAGATCCCCCCCCCCAATATATTCGCTGAGTAACTTTGTTCTGTTATTTTCCTAAATGCACGTTAAGCTTTTTACCTCCACTCTCGATCCCGGCAAAACCCGAGCCGGTTTTTTGACTGTCCGCTGCCGGCGGCGCAAGCCTTTTCCTTCTTCATCCGTACCTCGAGGAGTCGGAAAGGGCCGATGTCATGGGAAAGAGAGAGAATAAGGTGCCGGCAAACGTGAGGTTCGTTTTTCTCCCTTTCGAGGGACGGAAGAAGCAGGAGTTGTTGGAACATCGGGAGTTTTCGGGGTTGTGCTGCCGAGGTTTCAGTTGTTGTTGACCGGTTCCGTAAAGCGAGTGGGGTTTTTTGGCATCCCCCTCTCTGCGGTGAAATATTAGCAGTAAGAGTCAAACCTCTTGTTTGGGGCTTTTCCCTTTGCCTTGCGTCCCCTGACCCGTTTTTAATCGGGTTTAACCCCCTCCTAGTGCTCGCCATTTCCGAGCCATGACCTTTTTTAACCGTCTAACGCGGCCAGTAGCTCCCTGGAAAACCGGAGCGACTCCCGATACCGAAGCCGAGCACCCGCCGGGAGTGTTTTTTTTTTCTTCCCCCACAAGGACAAGGTTTTTCTGTTGGTTTTTTTTTTTTCTCAGGGCGTAATTGTTCGGCTCCTTGGGTCGAGTGAGGCTTTGTTGTGCCGGCTTAAAGGAAAGGCTAAAGCAAATCCTAGACCCCAGCGGCTTTATTTTTTTTCCCAGGGCCTGGGACGCGTCCCGTTGCTGTGGCGGCGCTCGGCGTTAGGATTTCACTGAAGGGAAGGAGCTAACCTGGGAGCAGAGAGGACGGTCAGAATTAGCGGCCGAGTCGAGAAATCCTCCGAGTTGCGACCAAATCGCCCTCGAAAGTTTCCCTTAGCGTAAACGTCGCTTAAAAACGCGCGTTTTGGGGTTCGTCAGGAGGAGGGTTTGCCCCGATTACGGCCAGGCGTGGGCGAAAGGGGCCTCTCCCCAAGCCTAGAAATCGATCCGACATCCCTGGGCCCGTAACGACAAAAAAACGCCAAACCCCACCGATAACAGAAGATACCAAAAACTGATAAATTTTAATGACTTCTGCCCCGGTCCGCGCGGTTGGAAGGAGGCGGCGCGGCCCCGCTGCCTTCAAAGCGCCGCGGCTTTTATTTCTTGATTGATGCCTTTCCCCTTGGTTTCCACTCGGAATCAAACGGGCGGCGGCGGCGGCCCGGAGGAGAGCGGGGTTTCTTTGGGCTTATTCTGGGATAATCCGGGTTTTGGTGAGAGAGCGGGAGCGGCTGGCTGCGGCGCGGCGCAGGTGTGACGCTGGGGTGGGATACGTTTCCCCCGAGCGAGTTGTCGGCGAGGCAGCAGATTTCTGTTAAACGCCTGACGAATGACCTTTAAGCTGGACGCGGCCCTCACTTTGCAAAGCCCGGCCTTGCGCTTTCGCTAGAAACCCTTAAAACGCAGAGAACGAGAGGAGAAAAAAAACACGTGACGGTCCTAAAAAGAGCCCAATTCGGCTTAAAGCTCCGCGCTGTCGCTGCGGAGGGGTCTGGCTTTAACTCCTGCTCTGAAATGGGTTGTGGAGCAAAACCCGCCCTCCCCCCTTGAGCTCGGCCGGTTGGTTTATAGTTAATTGTCGTTTTTCACTCGGTTTTATTGAGTTTACGATGTTAATTTGCCACCTGCTAATCCCCCCCCCGCCCCCCGCCGCACGGAGTACGCCTTCAAATCCATCCGATCGTTAAAACCCGACTTTAAAACCAGCTCCTGGCGGCTCAGCTCGAGGCAGGTGGTGTTGATCGCAACGCTGCGCACGTGCCGGCGCAGCTTAAATCCCCGTCACGCGTTTTCCTTCGAGTCACGTCAGACGAGAAGCGAACCTTCGCTAATCGTGAGACTAAACCATCGCCCCCAGAGCGGTTGCGCTTTAGTTTCAACCCCTTCCCCTCTGCGTCGCTCGGGGAGAGACCAAGCGTTTCCACCTCCCCCCTCGCCGTGCTCGGCGTTCCCCCAAGTTAAACCCAGTTCTACCTTTAGACGCGATCCCCCTCCCCGCTCCCGGCGTGGCCGGATCCCGGGCGGCCGATTTCACGGTCAGCTGCGCCTCTTGTGCAAAGCCGCGGAGAGGAAGGTTTCCTCCGGCAGGTCGGCGCTTAAATTGGGTTTTTTTAAAGAGTTTTATTGTACAGAAGCTGCTCCGAGGTGCGCGGCCGCCGCACCTACGGATACAGAGCCGGTGAGAGCGCGCAAAGCGCTTTTTTGTCCCTTAAAACCAGTAAGAACCAGTTGGTTTTGGGGGAGGATGGGAGCCGAGAGGCTCGTTTTCACCGGGTTTTCTTCCAGGTGCATCGAGCGAGGAGCAATAACGTCTTTACCCGGGCGAGGAGGGTGTGACGCCGAGCAAATCCGCCGTCTAGGCCGCTCGTTCCCACAGTTACCGGAGCCTCAGCGACGTCATTCCCTTTAAGACGATGCTTTAATTCTTGCCTTGCTCCTCAGCGGCCGAAAGAGCCCAAAACCACCCGGGTCCATTCCCTCACGCCGCCGCCGCCCCCGCTTTTGGTCCCCCGTCGCGACGCGCTCTCGGCAGGGCGGGACGACGATGGGAAAAGGCTTTTTTTGTTCTTTTTTTTTTCTTGTTTTTATTTTCTCCAGGCGGCGTCGCCACTGTGTGACGTCACTGCCGTGGCGCTGACGTCACAAAACGCCTCGCGGCACCCGCCGTGGCTCCTTCCCGTGAGGATGCGCGCTGCGCCGGCGACCGTCCCCTGTAGATCAGGCGGGCAGGAGCGATAGGAAAGCCCGGGATGAGCGAGGATTCAGGGAAGAATTTTCCCCCAATCGGTGTTTGCTGCGAAAACGATAGTTTCTTAACAGACATGGCTTCTCCGCCGCGTACCCGCAGCGACTCTCCACGGTGAGCCGGCCCCCGAAAACGCACCACGTTGCTTTAATTCCTTTTAATTTCGGCCTTTTTTTCCCCCCGCCCCCCTCCCCATCCAGCCGGAGAAGCCGCTCGGTTGCTTTCCGGACGCCCTCGCCCCTTGCCGTATGCCGAGCGTCTCCGTTCCGTCGTGTTTATCTTAAAACGGCGCGAGGCTTCGCTCGTGCTCGCCTGAAACTCCCCGGGGCGCTGCTAAATAAGCCCCACGGACCCTCGGGGGAGCTCGGGGGGTCCTTTCTGTCCCAAATCTCCCCAAATCCAGCAGTTAAAAAGGGGCGGGAGGCGATATCGCCCGTCTCGAGGTGTAGTTTGGTATCGAAGCATCTGCGTGAACCCGATTTCTCCGGCTTCCCTCCTTCGGGAGGCGCGGGGGGGTGGAATAGTTGCTATTCCGCTGCGAAACAGCTCGGCTCCGTCCCGGCCCTCGGCGTTTTTCAAAGAACCCGGCCGCAAAAATTCGGATTCTTGTTTCTCGGGAGCCTCTGCGCTCTTCGTGCCCGTCGCCGCGGCCGGTTCCCTGGCGCGGTTGTCGCTCGGGCGGCGGCTCCGGAGCCGTAGATTTCCTCTAAACCGTGAGATCGGAGCGGAGCAACTCGAGGCGGGGTGAAAAGGGCTGCGTTACCCAAAAGGAAGGGTAATTACCCCTCCCCCGGGCACGGCGGGGAGCGATCGCCACCCCCAGCCGGCTTCGGGGCGAGGGGGAACGACGCCGATTTCAACAAAACCTGGGGGGGGGAGGGGTTTGGGGGGCCAAAACGGATGGTTTGAGGGCGTTTTTCGGGCAGCACCTCCTCGTTCCTACCAGCCTGGGCCGAGCCGTGGCGGTGTTTCGCTCGGCACCCAGCGACCCAGTGGCATTCCCAGTTAGAAATCCATTTATCGATGAGCCTGTCCCTCTAGGGAAAGGAGAGAGGCTTTGCCAGGTCTTTTAGTCCAGCATTTAAATACCCGGGTATTTAAATTCCCTTCCATAAGCTTGTTTTCCTTCTGGTTTTGCCTCTGCTCGGCTCCGCGCGGAGCCTGAGCCTCAGCTCTCGCCCCGAGACCCATCAGGCCCGGCACAAGCGCCTAAAAGACGCCGTCGGGACTCGTTCCCGCGGACGACCCCGCAATTAATCGTCAGCCTTAAGAGGCTCCCGAGTCATCCCGAAGCGAGCGTGATTTTTTGGTGCTCCTCTGTTGCGAAGGGAAACGAGAGGGGAGCTCTGCGTCGGGGTCGGAGCGGGCGCTGGCTCCCCGCGACGCCGAAACCTCCCCGCGACGCTTCCGGGGGGTTCTTAACGCTGGGTTTTGTAGCTCTTTTAATGCGTTTGGGGGAAATAATTGAATTTTTCTTGATTTTCTGGGGTGTTTTTTTCAATGTAAAACGAGGCTATGGCCAGCCCCGCCCGTTCACGCGGCAGAGCCTTTTCCGCACGCGGCTCCCAAACCCCGGTGTAGCTTCCCCGCCTCCCTGAGAGCGGCGGCGGCTCCTTCTTCCCATCGTCGCGCTGAAGAAACGACTTTATAGGGGCTGAAAGAGCCCATTTTCCCACGGTCCCCCCCCCAAAAAACCCCCAACCGGAGGGGTACGTCTGGAAGACCAGCCAAAATAGTGACCGAGCGGGACGTATATCAACTTGTTTTTAATTACAGCGTAACTCGAGTGAGAAGGGAGGAGGAGACCCTGTTCTCCCTCCAAATCACGCCGCGGGAGGGAAGCAAAACGCCAGGGAGCCGCTTGGGCTCGTGCCGCGTCGCGCGTTTAATCCCTCAACGAGGTCGCGAAGGGCTCCCCGTAACCCGTATCCGAGGCGTTTTGGATCGAATTTAGTTGAGCGGGGCTCGGGGAACCCTCGGGTTTTGCGACACCACCTCGGCCCGGCGCAGGCGGGAGCGCGGGACGACGGGGCGCGCCTCGCTAGGTTCGGCAAACCCGGGCGGTGTTTACGTACTCTTGTCTCTGCGCCCCTCGGGTCACGCAGGGCCTTGAGGGGCCGGAGCGTGTCCAGAGACGGGCAGCGGGGCTGGGCAGGGTCTGGAGCACAAGTGTGCTGGGGGGCGGCTGAGGGGGCTGGGGGGGTTTAGCCTGGAGAAGGGGGGGCTGAGGGGAGCCCTTCTCGCTCTCTGCAGCCCCCTGAGAGGGGCTGGAGTGAGGGGGGGTCGGTCTCTGCTCCCAAGGAACGAGCGACTGGAGAGGAAACGGCCTCCGGTTGCGTTGGGGAGGTTCAGGTTGGCTGTTGGGGACTATTTCTTCACCAAAAGGGCTGTCAAGCACTGGCAGAGGCTGCCCAGGGAGGCCGGGGAGTCGCCACCCCTGGAGGTATCTAAAAGAAGGGCAGACGCGGTGCTTGAGGCTGTGGTTCGGTGGTGGCCGTGGCAGCGATAGGCCGGCGGTCGGACCCGATGGCCTTAAGGGTCTTCTCCCGCCCTAACCGTCCCGTGGTTCCGTGGTTCCGTGGTTCTAGAGGAGCGAAGGTTTTACCGAAACCCCGATTTCTAGCTCTCAGAGCTAGAACCTTGACCCAACCTTGAACTCCAGCGCCCGTTTCCCTTCGCCGAGCCCTGGGGCGCTCCCGGAGGTCGGGCGCCGTGACGTCGCGGTGCGCCGGCCGCCGGGCGCTTCCGCGCCGCGGTTAACCCCGGGCTGGGCGGGAGCTCGAGCAGGTTCGGGGGGCAGGGGCGAGCAGAGTCGGTGTTTGGGGTCCCGTATTTAAAACCGCCGTCGTTAGGAGCTCGGGAGCCGCGCGCCCGGCCGGGGAGCGGCGTAAGCAGGTTTTATTATTCTATTTTTTGAGTGATGGGAATGAAACGTCGCTTTACAGGGAGGATGGAGAGCTGGAAGAAGGGGAGCTGGAGGACGACGGAGGGGAGGAGGCGCAGGATCCCTCCGAATCTCAGGAGAGGGGCCGGAAGGAGAAAGGGGAGAAGCATCACAGCGATTCGGATGACGAGAAGGCCCATCGACGGATGAAGCGCAAGCGTCGGAAAGAGAGAGAGAAGGAGAAGAGGAGATCCAAGAAGAAAAGGAAATCCAAACACAAGGTGAGCTGCCTTTGCCTCCCGGGGCGCCGGCTCCGGCCTGCCTTCCTCCGGCAGCAGGCGTCTCCGGAGAATTCCTCCTCTAACGTTCTTCTGGGGGGGAGGTTTGAGGCTCTTCCCCTAACGCCAGCTGCGAGGTGGGATTTCACGGGGTTCAGCCTCTTAACGCCTCGTCCTCCGCGGGCTCGCGAGCGAGAAAACGTCGCCGTTTTTTTTTTTTCCAAGATCAGGAATGATTTTGGTAATTTTGAGCTCAGGACGTACTTCGGAGCCCGGTGTTTTCCTCAAAGGGCTGCCGTATTGGCAAAATCGTTGCTTAAACTCCGAGGCGTATCCTCTTTGTCCCTGTTAGACGACCCGCTGACAGGCTTCTGGCGTGTAAATCGCGTGAAGGTTTCGTTAAAAACCTGAGTTTCCTCCACAAAAACAAAAGGCCGAGGGAGGCTCGGCCGGAGGGAAAGGCCGGAGGCGCCCGCCGGGTGATAAAAGTAACGCCGTAAAAAGACGACGCCTCTTCTCCCCGCAGCGCCACGCTTCTTCCAGCGATGACTTCTCCGATTACAGCGAGGACTCCGACTTCAGCCCCGCCGAGAAGGGGCACAGAAAGTACAGGGAATACAGCCCCCCCTACTCCTCCGTAAGTACCGGGCGGCGAAGGGGGAGCTGCTCCCCCCGCTTCCGAGCCGCTGCCGGGTTCGAGCTCCGTCCTCGGGCCGCGCGCTTTGGCTCTGCTCCTTTAGCCTCTCTTAATTTTCCCCCAGCTGTTATTCCGGTGGGGTTTTAAATATGGTTTTTCATTTTATTTATTTATTTTTTTAATTAAATTAGGCTTGATAACGTCCCTTTCCTTCCTTGCTAACCTCTCTGCCCTTCCCAAAGTCCCACCAGCAGTACCCGTCCTCTCACGGCGCTCCCATGCAGAAGAAGAGCTACTCCAAACTGGAGAGCAAGAGTTACGGCATGTACGAGGACTACGAGAACGAGGAGTACGGCCAGTACGAGGGGGAAGAGGACGAAGACCTGGGGAAGGAGGATTACGATGACTTTGCGAAAGAGCTGAATCAGTACCGGCGAGCGAAGGAGGGCTCTCACCGGGGCCGAGGTACGCCCAAACGGTCCTTATTTTCCCTCTCTGGCTCACGTTTAGCTCATTTCGCGCCTCTGCGGCCCCAAAACCGGCCGAATAATACCCGGCGCACGCAGGAAGCTCGCTGAAGGCGAGCGGCCCGGCCGCCGCGGCCTAAACCCCCTCGCCACCGTCACCACCGTGGGATGCTCCGGCGGGTGCGGGGGGATGCTGCTGCCGAGCCCCTCTCCGTCACTGCGAGGACGCGGGGGACAGGAGAGGCGCCCGAGGGCTGGGGGGCAGCCAGCGTCACTTCAAAAGGGGCGAGGAGGAGGACCTGGGGAGCTCCAGGCCAGGCAGCCTCACCTGGGGGTGCTGGGGGGGGCAGCGGGGTGACCCGGCACCGGGCCCCGGGGGCCGAGAAGGGCGATATCCGGGGGGGCGTCAGGAGGAGGGGGGGCACCCTCCCGCTCCGCTCGGCCCCGCTGAGGCCACGCCCGGGGGGGCCGCGGCCAGTTTGGGCCCCCCCGGTTCAAGAAATTCCACCTCAAGGTGAGGAAGCCCTTCCCTGGGCGGGTGCCGGAGGGGCGGCACAGGGTGCCCAGAGAGGGTGGGGGTCCCTCCCCTGGGGCCATTCACAGCCCGCCTGGCCCCGCGCCCCCCGCTCTGGGTGTCCCCGCTCCAGCGGGGGGAGCTCCGGGGGTCCCTCCCAACCCCCTCCCCACGCTGGGATTCCGTGAAATGAACGTTCTCGCCAGCGTAGGTCATTTCAGAAGGACGCAAGTGGCCAAAAAGGGATAAAATAAAGCAAAACCTTTATTAGAAAGGGAAGCGAAGTCGACCGGTGGCGTGGCGAGCCTGGTGTCACCGCGCCCGGCGCACGCAGCTTTGCGTTACCGGCCCGACGCCGTCGCACGGAATTGGGGTTTTGATAAGGAAAAAGGTTAAAAATTCAGCTCCTTAAAACCCTGTTTTGTGGCGTATTAAAAACCGATTTGCTTAAAAACCGGTTTTTAGGGCGCTGGTAACCCCGAAGCGACAGGTTATGCTTTGTTTTCCCTCGCCGGGAGGGTCGTTGTGCTGCTTTGAACGTCCCCGAGGGGCGAAAGGCAGCTCGGAGGCGACCCCGCCGCTTCGTTCCGCCAGGTGGCCGGGGCCGGGGCCGAGGGTACCGCGGGCGCGGCGGCAGAGGCGGCATGAGAGGAGGCCGAGGCATGGGCCGGGGGAACCGCGGCCGAGGCCGAGGCGACCACCCCGAGGAAGAGGAGGAGATGTACGACGAAGAGATGGATGTAAGCGGCGGGCGGCAGAGCCGCGGGCGGTTTCTTTGGGACCGCGTTCCGAGTTGGGGTGGGGGGTGGGAGAGGCGCGTCATCCCTCTCGTTTCCGCAGTACTGCGACAACGAGGAGCCCGTCGGCGACGACGACTACGACGACTACTCCAAGGAGCTGAGCCAGTACCGCAGGAGCAAGGAGAGCCGCGGCCGGGGTGAGCGGGGCGGGCGGGCGGGCTGCGGCGGGCCCTGCCTTCTCCTCCCGCCCGCCGGTTACGGGAGGAGCGAAGCGAGAGACGAGGCGGGGGGGGATTGGGGGTCCCGTTTCAGGTTTAAATCGAGGACGGGGTCGCGGCCCCAGAGGACGAGGAAATAAAGGAATGGGCAGGGGCCGAGGCAGAGGCGGGAGCAGGAGCGGAATGGGGAAAGGCGGGGGAATGAATGAAGACGACGATTACTACGACGACGACATGGGAGTGAGTAGCTCTTCGCTCGCTGGCGGCTCGCTGAGTCCGGATGCCCCCCTAAACCCCCCTCCGTAAACCCCATCAGGCCTCAAAAAAGCCTTCGCAGGAGGGAAAAGCCCGAACCCATCTTCCCCAGCCCCCCCCCCCTCAAAAATCCTCCCGTCTCCAGAGGGGGGTGGATGTTTTTCCTTCCCGGCCGTGCTCCGGAGCCCGCAAGGCTCAGCGCCCTCGTCTTCCCCCCCGCCCTTCCCTTTGTTCACCCCAAACCTCCCGTGTCGTTCCCGCTCGGAGCCGGTCGCGTAGGAAGCTTTAACTCCTCCCGTGCGACCCGTCGCTTGCGCCTCTCACCTTTTCTTGGCCGTGTTGCCGACAGGACGGAGGGGGCGGTGGGAATTACCGGCGGAACGACCACGACAAGCCCCACCAGCAGTCGGATAAGAAAGGGAAAGTGATCTGCAAATACTTTGTGGAAGGCAGATGTACCTGGGTAAGGGAATAACCCAACGAATGTATCCGTGGCTCCCCTCGTACGCGCTCGGAGCCACCGGGACCAGGTTTTACCCGATTTCGGGGAGGGATTCGCGCCCTGCGAGCGTCTCCCTGCCCGGCCTCGGCCCGCTCCGGGCCGCTGCGACAGGCGTTGGCGTTAACGCCCCGGCGCCGTGTTTCTGAACAGGGCGACCACTGCAATTTCAGTCACGACATCGAGCTACCAAAGAAACGGGAACTGTGCAAGTTCTACATCACCGGCTACTGCGCCAGGGCTGAAAACTGCCCTTACATGCACGATATCCTTTCGGTTTTCACCCATTTCCTTAAGCCGGCCTTAAATCGGTCTCATTTACCCCGCGGAGATGCGCGTGGGGGGACGAAAGGGGGGGTGGGAAGCCTGTTCCTGGGTTACACACCCGCCGCTGACGGGCTGGGCGACGGCGGCCGCCGACAGCCCTCCCGGTTCCTTCTTTTTTTGTTTTTTAGCCTTCCCCTCACCTTTTCTTGAGAAAAAAAAAATGAGGTTTGTGGCCCTGGCGCTGAGAGAACGCGGCAGAAAGGAGCTGCCGGCGACGGTGGTTCGGCGTCGGCGAGAACCCGACGCGCCGAGCGCCGCGTTTCGAAGCGAAAAGCCTCGGCGGCCGTGGGATTTCGCTCCCCGGTGGGGTTTATTTTCCTTAATTAACGCTTACGGGACTTCCCCTGCAAGCTGTTCCACACCACGGGCAACTGCATCAACGGGGACGACTGCATGTTCTCCCACGACCCGCTCACAGAGGAGACGCGAGAGCTCCTCGACAAGGTACGGAGGGCGGGGGGCGAAGGCAGGGTCGCCCTCCTGTTTTCCACCCGTGGATCCCGCGGGTGGGAAGGAAGGGCTTTTCCTGGCGGCTCGGCGGATCTGTCCTTACCTCCCTTCGTCGTCTCAGATGCTGGCGGACGACGCGGAAGCCGGGGCGGAGGATGAGAAAGAAGTCGAAGAGCTAAAAAAACAGGGCATCAACCCTCTTCCCAAACCGCCCCCAGGGGTGGGCTTGTTACCCACCCCCCCTCGCCCTCCCGGGCCGCCGGCTCCGACGTCTCCCAACGGGAGGCTGATGCCCGGCGGCCCTCCTCCGCCGCCGCCGCCGCCGCTCCCTCCGCCGGGGCCGCAGATGCCTCCCCCGCTGCACGAACCCCTCTCGCCGCAGCAGCTCCAGCAACAGCAGGACATGTACAAGAAGATCCCGTCGCTCTTCGAGATCGTCGTGCGACCGACGGGGCAGCTGGCCGAGAAGCTGGGCGTGAGGTGGGGTGTCTCCGCGCAGCGGGGAGAGAGGGGCGCGGGGGGCGGCGGCTTCGCGCCGAAACGCCTGGAAAAGGGGTTTCTCCCCATTTTTGGGCCCGGCGCTGGTGCTGGCTGCTCGGAGAGCCCCGGCGCTCTCCCTCCCGCCGCCGAAAACGCGCCTGAAAGTGCCTTTTCTTTCTTTCCCCCCTCCCCCGTCTCCCTTTTTCAGGCACCCAGGTCCGCCTCCCCCCAGGTTCCCCGGGCCCGGAGGACCCCCAGGACCAATGCCCGGACCCATGCACCCCGACATGCACCCGGACATGCACCCCGACATGCACCCGGACATGCACCCGGACATGCACCCCGACATGCACCCCGACATGCACCCGGACATGCACCCGGACATGCCGATGGGGCCGGGAATGAATCCGGGCCCTCCCATGGGTCCCGGACCCCCCATGATGCCCTACGGACCGGATGATTCCCCCCATTCCGGCATGATGCCGCCCGTCCCGTCGGCTCCCGGTTTCTACGATAATTTTTACCAGCAGCAGGAAGGTTTGGAGATGGATCACGGCATGATGGGAGACCCGGGTAGGTCCCGCGGATCCGCCGGCGCCCCTCGGCCGCAAGCGCCGCCGCGGGGACGGGTTGTTCCCGGGGTGCCCCGGCCCAGCCCCGGGCGTTCAACCAACCCCACGGGTTTATTTTTCACCACTTTTGAGTTTTTTTCTCTATAACGCATGACGGTTTTTCCTCCCCAGAAGACTACGGCGGTTACGAGGAGATGGAAGGACCTCCGGGGGAGCACCTCTTCCCCGACCCGTCCTTGGATCACGATGCTCTGTGCGAAGGGGGCGCGCCCGGCTTGGCGAAAGCGCCGGGCGCCGTCCCCGACTTCATGCCGTCGGCGCAACGAGCCCTTTACCTGAGAATCCAGCAGAAGCAGCAAGAGGAAGAGGAGAGAGCGCGAAGGCTCGCCGAGAGCAGCAAGCAGGACCGCGAAAACGAGGAAGGCAAGCGGCGAAACGCGACCTTCTCCGGTCAAAGCCCCCCGCATGCGGGGGAAGGGGGGAGGGGGGCGGTTTCTCCCCGCCCAAAGGTGCCGTCGGGGAGACTTGGGGGTGTCGGGGTGGGGGTTGTTCGGGGCCGAGGGGTGCTGAGCGCCTCGAGGGGAGCGAGAGTGCGCGTTGCTGCAGGCGGGAGGAAGAGGAAGGGCGAGGGGCTTCGGGCTCCCCGCCGATTCGCAGCGCGAAGGCGAGGCCGGGGAGGCCGAGGCCCTCGGGCGGGGGCGGCTGGGAATGGGAGTTTGGGGGGTCGGCGACGCGTTCTGGGGCCCTCGCCCGTCCTTTGGCCGCCTTTTACCAGCTGCTGCCTCCTCCTCTCCCTCCCAGGCGACACCGGTAACTGGTATTCCAGCGACGAAGACGACGGCGGAAGCAGCGTCACCTCCATATTGAAGACCCTGAGGCAACAAAGCTCCGGCAGAGCCCACGGCCAACCCTCCCACGGAGAAATGGGGCCTCCCTCCGGCGTGAGCGACCCTCGCCTGCAAAAAGCTCCGGCGGGGGGCAGCGCTCGGCCTGCCGACCCGCGGCTACGCGACCCCCGGCTCTCCCGAGCCGCCGACCTCTCCGTCCCGGCCCTCCCCGGCGACTCGGGGCCCACCGACCCCCGGCTCGCGCGGCACGTTCCCGCCTCCGCCCCCAAACCAGAAGCTCCTCATTCCGGCGGCCAGAAAGCGGCCCCGCTCCCCGACGAGGAGGAAGGCGAAAGGGTTTTACGGGATAAACCGGTCAACGTCCCCCTGGATCCTCTCCCGGGCCATTCCCTGCGGGATCCCCGCTCGCAGCTGCAGCAGTTCAGCCACATCAAGAAAGACGTCGTCCTCCACAAACCCAACTTCGCCCGGATGATCCTGTGGAGCCCGGAGGATCTGATCCCGCTCCCGCTCCCAAAGCAGGAGTTTATCCCCGTCCCGGCGGCCCTTCAATCCATGCCCGCCCTCGATCCGCGGCTCAGCAGGGCCCAGGCGGGTCTTTCGGATCCCCGGCAGAGGGGGGGAAGCGCGCCGGGGGACGCCGGCTCCTCGCCGGGCGCCGGCCTCCCCGATTTCGAGCTCCTCTCGAGGATATTAAAGACGGTGAACGCCGCCGGCGGCCCGGCGGCCGGCCCGAGCGACAAGCCCAGCGACCCCCGGGTGCGAAAAGCCCCCGCCGACCCCAGGTTACAAAAATCCGCCGAAACGGGGCTTTCCCGCGTCCCTAAAGCCACCGATCCGGCGTCGGGCGGCGAGGCCGCCCCGGCCATCGCTCCCTACGACCCCCGGCTGCTGACGGCCGGCGGCGGGAGCAAAGGCGGCGGGCAGAGCAGCGTGTTGAGCGCCATCAGCCTCTACGATCCCAGGACTCCGGGCTCGGGCGGCAAAGCTTCCGAGCCGCCGACCGAGAGCGCCTCGTCCTCCAAACCCTCGGATTGCGCCAAAACCGCCGGCAAAACCAAGGAGCCCCTCTTCGTCCGGCGCTCGGCTTTGGATCAACCCGAACCGGAGAAGGCGAGCGCCGAATCCGCTACGGACAGGTACAACAGCTACAACCGGCCTCGCGCCAAAGCGGCGGCCGCCGGCGCCGCCGGCGCCCCCTCCCCCGGCCCGGAAACGTCCCCCCAGCCCGGGTTGCACAACCTGCCCGTCCCTCCCGTGTACGGGATGGTCAAACCCAGCGGCAAAGCGGGGCCGGGGAGCCCCTTCGCGGGGGCCAGCCCGGCGCGGGACGGCGAGCCGCAGGACGCCGCCTCCCTCAAGGACGTCTTCAAGGGCTTCGATCCGACGGCCTCCCCCTTCTGCCAGTAGTTTTTCCCCTAAAAAACGCAGGAAAAAACACCAAAAAAAAAAAGCGAACCCCGGCAGTAATTGGATTTATTTTTTTCGGGGCGGGGGGGTGGGTTTTTTTGGGGGGGTTTCCTTTCATTTTAATTCCATTAGCGCTCGCTTTCCGTGTATATAAACCCCGATTTCTGCTGTAACTCCAGAGAATTCCCCAAACCGCCTTTTAAAAGAAGAATCAAACCCTCCCGTCGCGATAACAACCACCCTTTTCTTGCCTTTTAGCCCTTTTTCCCCCCCCCAAAAAAAAAATCCGCCCCCCATGAGAATAACCCACGACGGGGGGTTAAACCCCGCCCCCAATCCTTAAATCACCACGTTTCAAACCTCATTTTTCCCTGGGAAAAAAATATTTTCCCAGGAAAAAATTACCGCGATTCTGAATTTCTTGCTTTAAAACACCCGCGGGGGGGGTGGGGGGGGGGGGGAAGGGGGTGTGTGTCATTTTTACGCGGGAATTAATGAGAAAAACATCCCCAAATTGAACGAAAAATCAGAATATTCCGGGTTTTTGTCGTCGTGGCGCTAAAATTCCGCGGGGGCGAAGGGGGGTAACGGTGGGAAAACCCCACACACACCCCCCCCGCGACCCCCCCCGACCCCGACCCCGACGTGAAATCGGCGTGGGGATGGGGGAGGGGCCGCTTCTGGTTTCTTTTCATTTCTTTGGGTCTTTTTTTCTTTAAAAATCGCTAGTTTTGGGGCCGTTTCTCGGTGATTTTCGAGAAACCCGAGGGGCTGCGACTCCCCCGAGAAGGCGCCGGGATATTTCACAACCCCCCCAAAATCTCAGTTTCCCCCCCCAAAAAAAACCCAACCACCGCAACGAAAAAAAATATATTCTTGGAATTAAATTAATCTCAGATTTCGCTCGTGTTTTGCGACCCAAAAAGGGGTTTTTTCCCCCCAAAAAAGAGGCTCGGAGCCTCTCGGCGCCTTCCTTTTTTTTCTCCCATCACAGAAACTCGTCCTTCCCGACGCGGGACGGGATCGAAAATCGGAGGGAAAAATCACCGTCGATTCAAAGGGCGGAGCTAAAAAACACCCCGTTTTTGGGGGAAAAAACCCACATTTCCGTGCAAAAATACCCCCCCCCCCAAATTGCCTTTTTCTTTTGGTCAGCGATAAATCGCTTGTTTTTTTTTTCTATCGCTCCTTCAAATTCACGCCGAGTTTGGCTCAAACCCCCCCCTCCGGCCCCAAAATATTTGTCCCCCGGCGTCTCGAGCGGGGGAAGGGGGTCCCTCGGAACGGGGAGAAAAACGGGACTTTTTGTAAAATGATTTATTATTTTGTTTTATAAGGATTTAACAGAAAAAAAACCTGAAAACACATAAAAAAAAACACCAGCTGTCGAAGCCGGGCGGGGGTTTTTTCCCACCTGCCGGAGGTTTCGGAGAAGCGTCGTTGTAATAAATGTGTAAATAATTGTCTGGGAGACGAGGTCGTTGGCGGAAATCGCTGGATTTTGCACCAAAATTGGTGTCTGGGGGTTGGGGGGTTTTTTTTGCCCCTTTTTCTTGTGGTTTTGGGAGGGGGGTTTTTTTCCTCCCACTTCTGTCGGTTGAGGCTCGATGTGCCGGGTTTGGGGTGTCTGGGGGGGTTTGGGGGGTCGGGGGGTTGGGGGTGAATGGGGGGGCTTTTGGGGTGTCTGGGGGGGTTTGGGGTGTCTGGGGGGGCTTTGGGGGTGTCTGGGGGGGTTTGGGGGTGTCTGGGGGGGTTTTGGGGTGTCTGGGGGGGCTTTTGGGGTGTCTGGGGGGCTTTTGGGGTGTCTGGGGGGGTTTGGGGGTGTCTGGGGGGGTTTGGGATGTCTGGGGGGGCTTTTGGGGTGTCTGGGGGGGCTTTTGGGGTGTCTGGGGGGTTGGGGGTGTCTGGGGGGGGTTGGGGTGTCTGGGGAGGGTTGGGGGTGTCTGGGGGGGCTTTGGGGGCGTCTGGGGGGGTTTGGAGTGTCGGGGGGTTTGGGGGTGTCTGGGGGGTTTTGGGGTGAATGGGGGTTTGGGGGTGTGTGTTTGGGATTTTGGGGTGAATGGGGGGTTTTGGGGTGTCTGGGGGGTTTTGGGGTGAATGGGGGTTTGGGGGTGTGTGTTTGGGATTTTGGGGTGAATGGGGGGTTTTGGGGTGTCTGGGTGGGGTTTGGGGGTGAATGGGGGTTTGGGGTGAATGGGGGGGTTTTGGGGTGAATGGGGGGGTTTGGGGTTGCAGGAGGGGTTTGGGGTGTCTGGGGGTTTGGGGGTGTCTGGGGAGTTTGGGGTGAACGCATGGGGTTTCGGGGTGTCTGGGGGGTTTCAGGGGTGCAGGTGGGGGGTGGGGGTGCTCCTGGGGATTTGGGGGTGCAGGTGGGGGAGCGTTTGGGATTTCTGGGGCTGCATCGGGGGGGGGTGCCTGCGTATTATGGGGTCCCCAGGGTTGCCTGTGGGGTTTTCGGGGGTCCCCCCACAGTGGGGTGCGGGGGGGGGGGTGTCTCGGGGCAGCACCCCAACATGCGCCCCCCCCCCCCCCCCCCCCCCCCGGGGAGGACACTCAGGGCACCTGATCCCTCCTCCATGGGGTGCCCCCCAAGTGCAGCAGCCCCCCAGTATCTTTTGGGGTACAGGTTGTGCCCCCCCACCCCCCCGTACCCCCAGACCCCCCCCATAACCCCCCCAGTACTCCCAGTTCCCCTCTCCCAGTACCCCCCCCCCGCCCAGTATTGCCCCATTCCCAGGCAATAAATGATTGGGCGGGAGCAGCACCCCACTTTTGGGGGGGGTCATGGCCCCCCGGGAGCTGGGGGGGGATGGGGGGGGCACTTCCTGCCCAGATGTTCCCAACATCTGGATCCTTCTATAAACAGCTGGGGGGGGGGGGCTGGGAACGGGGCAGCTCATCACAGCAGTGACCCGAACTTGGGGGGGGATTTGGGGGTGCGGTTTCAGGGGTGTCCCCACTTTTTTGGGGTGGGGGGTGTCGTGTGTGTCCCCCACCCCCACCCGTGTCCCCCCCACGCCCCTCCCCCCCCCCCTGTGACCCCCCCCCGGGCCGGAGCGATCGGGCTGATGCCTAAATATGGAGCTGGAGGAGGGAGGCGGGTAATGGGGGGGGGGGCTGGTTTGGGGGGGCCCCACTCGGGGGGGGGGGGGAGCCCGCTCTTAGTGGGTCCCCATATTTTTTGGGGGGGGTCCCACCACATGCCACCCCCACCCATGAGGCACAGCGAGGTTTTATTCTGGGGGTGGGGGGAGGATTTACACGGTGGGTGGGTTTAAATACTGTACAGTGGGTGCTGGGGGGGCAGTTATGGGTGCTGGGAGTGGGTGACACCCCCCCCCACCACCCCCACGGTCGCGGGGGGGGGGGGGTCACGGGGGGGGGGGGTCACGGAGTGGGGGGGTTGGGGTCCTCCGGGCTGGGTCTCTGTAGGACTTGTTGTTTCGGGAGCCCCTTGAGTTGGGTGAGGAGTTCCCGTATGAAATCCTGCTTGGGAAAGAAAAAAAGGGGGGGGGGATAAAATAAAGGGGGGGAGGGGCTAGTTAGGGGCCCCCCCAAAAAAATCCCCCCCCCGCACCCGCCGGAGATAAGCGGGGAGGAAAAGGCCCCCCGGAGGAAGCCGGAGCTGAATATTTTTGCCTTTTAAAGCCCGGTTGGAGCCGCCGGAGCCGGGAGAACATGAAGGGGGAGGGGGCGGTTGGCAGCGTGTCCCCCCCCACGCGTGTCCCCCCCCCCCCACGCGTGCCCCCATCCCCCATTGCAGACCCCTCCCCCCCCCCCCGTGGGTGCGTACCTCGGTGTCGGCGGTGCACGACCTCAGGATGCCCTGGATGGGGGGATGGGGGGGGAGGTGGGGGGGGGGGTCGTGTGTGGCCCCCCCCCCTCAAAACTCGCGTGGGGTGCCCCCCCCGGCCCCCCAAACACCCCACCTGCAGCTTCTGGGCTCGTTCCTCGTCCGTCTCCAGCTCCAGGAGGTCGTCGATGTTCACCTCATCCGGCATCTCCCCCTCCTGCCATGGGGGGGGTGTCCCTGGGTGTCCCCAAGGCCACCGGGACCCCCACGCGTGGGGGGGGGGGCTGGAGTGTCCCCCCCCAACCCTCCGTGCACCCTAAGTGTCCCCAACCCCTCCCCATGTGGGTCCTGGGTGGCCCCGAGTTTCCACGCCCCCCCCCTCCCCCCACGATGGGTCCCCAGCCCCTCCCACGTGGCCCACGCGTGTCCCCAGACTCCCCCCCCCCCGCATCTCCTGCGTGTCCCCAACCCCCCCACGCGTGTCCCCAACCCCCCCCCGCCCCTCCACGCGTGTCCCCAAACCCCCCCCGCCTCTCCCAGGCACCCCCAACCCCCCCACGCGTGTCCCCGACCCCCCACCGCATCTCCTGCGTGTCCCCAAACCCCCCCCGCCTCTCCCAGGCACCCCCAACCCCCCCACGCGTGTCCCCGACCCCCCACCGCATCTCCCAGGCACCCCCAACCCCCCCACGCGTGTCCCCAACCCCCCACCGCATCTCCCCAACCACCCTGCGTGTCCCCAAACCACCCCCGCGTGTCCCCAAACCACCCCCCCGCATCTCCCACGTGTCCCCAGCCCCCCCGCGTGTCCCCAAACCCCCCCCCGCCTCTCCCAGGCACCCCCAACCCCCCACCGCATCTCCCCAACCCCCCCACGCGTGTCCCCACCCCCCCCCCCCCAAAGCGTGTCTGTCCCCCCACCCCGGGGGTCCCTCCGTGTCGCTCCCACGGGGGACCGGGTCCACTATAGCGGGGGATGGGGGGGAGCCCCCGGGCCGGGGCCGAGCATCCCGCGTGGGACCCCCACTCGGGACCGGCGCCCTGAGGTCCCGCTGCCGCCCCCGGGCGCTGCCCGCCCCGTCCCGGGCCCGGGGTCACCCGTGGGTCCCACCCAGCCGCGCCCGGCACCAACCGGGACCCGCCCCCCCCCCGCCCCGCTCCCGTTACCGGGCGCCCCCGGGGGGGCTGCAACCGGCCCCCCGCCCCGCTCCCGTTCCCGGGCGCCCCCGGGGGGGGCTGCAACCGGCCCCCCGCCCCGCTCCCGTTACCGGGCGCCCCGGGGGGGGCTGCAACCGGCCCCCCGCCCCGCTCCCGTTACCGGGCGCCCCGGGGGGGGTCTCCCGCCGGGCCCCCCGCCCCGCTCCCGTTACCGGGCGCCCCCGGGGGGGGCTGCAACCGGCCCCCCGCCCCGCTCCCGTTACCGGGCGCCCCCGGGGGGGGCTGCATCCGGCCCCCCGCCCCGCTCCCGTTACCGGGCGCCCCCGGGGGGGGCTGCATCCGGCCCCCCGCCCCGCTCCCGTTACCGGGCGCCCCGGGGGGGGTCTCCCGCCGGGCCCCCCGCCCCGCTCCCGTTACCGGGCGCCCCGGGGGGGGCTGCAACCGGCCCCCCGCCCCGCTCCCGTTACCGGGCGCCCCGGGGGGGGTCTCCCGCCGGGCCCCCCGCCCCGCTCCCGTTCCCGGGCGCCCCGGGGGGGGTCTCCCGCCGGGCCCCCCGCCCCGCTCCCGTTACCGGGCGCCCCGGGGGGGGCTGCAACCGGCCCCCCGCCCCGCTCCCGTTACCGGGCGCCCCGGGGGGGGCTGCAACCGGCCCCCCGCCCCGCTCCCGTTACCGGGCGCCCCCGGGGGGGGCTGCAACCGGCCCCCCGCCCCGCTCCCGTTCCCGGGCGCCCCGGGGGGGGTCTCCCGCCGGGCCCCCCGCCCCGGTGCCGCTGGGGGCGCCGGTGCCGGCCGTACCCGCCCCCGGTAGAGCTCCTCGAGCCGCCCGTCGATCCACTGCTCGGTGTCCAGCCGCCGCTGCAGCTCCCGCCGGTTGTACTTGACGGTGGCCCGGGCCGGTCGCCGCTGGAGCCCGGGGCTGCGGGCGGGGGGCTGCGGGCGCCGGGTGCCGGGGGGGCGGCCCGGGGACCCCCCCCGCCCCTGCCGCCGCCCCACGCGGTTCGCCGCCATCGCTCGGGACGCGGGGCCGGGGCGGCCGGTGGCTATAGGGGGCGGGGGGGAGGGGGCGGCTATAGGGGGCGGGGGGGAGGGGGCGGCTATAGGGGGCGGGGGGAGCGGCGGGAGGTGGCTATGGGGGCGGGGGGAGCGCGGCAGCCGGCGGCTATAGGGGGCAGGGGAGGGGAGGTGGCTATAGGGGCGAGAGGGGGGGAGGTGGCTATAGGGGGCGAGGGGGGGGAGGTGGCTATAGGGGGCGAGAGGGGGGGAGGTGGCTAGAGCGAGGGGGGAGGGGCCAAGAGATGGCGGGGGGAGGGGAGGGAGGGCGGTGCCGGGGAGATCCCCTCCGCGCCCCCCCTATAGCGCCCACATAGGGCCCCTTTAACCCTATAAAGACTATAAAGCCCCATAGCGCCCACACTCCCCTAACCCTATAGACCCCATAGCGCCCCATAGCATCCTATAGCACCCACAACTCCCCTGACCCTCTAGACCCCATAGTGCCCCATAGCACCCACAGCTCAGCTCCCCTGACCCTATAGCCCCCTATAGTGACCCATAGCATCCACAGCTCAGCTCCCCTAACCCTATAGACTACATAGTGCCCCACAGCACCCACAGCTCAGCTCCCCTAACCCTATAGACTACATAGTGCCCCACAGCACCCACAGCTCAGCTCCCCTAACCCTATAGCCCCCTATAGCACCCACAACTCCGCTGACCCTATAGACCCCATAGCACCCACAGCTCCCCTGACCCTATAGCCCCCTATAGCACCCACAACTCCGCTGACCCTATAGACCTCATAGCACCCCTATAGCACCCACAGCTCCCCTGACCCTATAGACCCCATAGCACCCACAACTCCGCTGACCCTATAGACCCCATAGCGCCCCTATAGCACCCACAGCTCCCCTGACCCTATAGACCCCATAGCACCCACAGCTCCCTATAGCCCCTATACCGCCCTCTAGCTCCGCCTCCCCACGGGGCGGGGCGCAGCTCTTTTTCCCGCGCCGCATGCAAACGAAGGGGCGGGGCCGGGGCTCGGCGGCAGGGTGGAGCTTGGCTGCGGGGGAGGCGCTTAGAGGCGGGGGCGTGGCTTTGGCTGAGGGGCGCGGCTTAGCTCGGGGCGGGGCTTAGAGGCGGGGCGGGGCCTGGCGGCGGGGCGCGGCGGGGCGCGGCGGGGCGGGGCGCACCTGTGTGACGCAGGCGGGCGGGCGGGCGTGGCGCACCTGTGTGACGCAGCGGCGGCGGCCATGGCGGCTGGGCGGCTCCTCCCGCTGCTGCTCCCGCTGCTGCTCCCGCCCGGCCCCGCCGCCCCCAGCGGGGCCCCCCCGACCGGTAACGGCCGCCCCCTCCCCCGGGGGGGGCAGCGGGGGGGGGGAGGGGGGGGGCTTTGGGGGCCTCCGGGCGGGGGGTGGGTTGCGGCCTCCCGCGGGCCTCTGGAGGGGGGGGATCCGGAGGGGGGGGTCGCGGCTTTTAGGGGTCCTGAGGGGTCCGGGCCCTCGGGGGGGTCCCTGGGAGGGTTTGAGGGGGGTCCCCGCCTTGAGGGAGGGGCGTGGTTTTGGGGGGGGTCTCTGGGGGTCCTGACTCTCGGGGGGTCCCTGGGAGGGTTTGAGGGGGGTCCCCGCCTTGAGGGAGGGGCGTGGTTTTGGGGGGGGTCTCTGGGGGTCCTGACTCTCGGGGGGTCCCTAGGAGGGCTTGAGGGGGGTCCCCGCCTTGAGGGAGGGGCGTGGTTTTGGGGGGGTCTCTGGGGGTCCTGACTCTCGGGGGGTCCCTGGGAGGGCTTGAGGGGGGTCCCCGCCTTGAGGGAGGGGCGTGGTTTTGGGGGGGTCTCTGGGGGTCCTGACTCTCGGGGGGTCCCTGGGAGGGCTTGAGGGGGGTCCCCGCCTTGAGGGAGGGGCGTGGTTTTGGGGGGGTCTCTGGGGGTCCTGACTCTCGGGGGGTCCCTGGGAGGGTTTGAGGGGGGTCCCCGCCTTGAGGGCGTGGCTTTGAAGCTTCCTGAGGGGCGAGTTGTTGGTTGGGGGGGGGCGATCTCTGGGGGTCCTGAGAGGGTCCTGACCTTCGGTGGGTCCCCGCCTTGAGATGGGGGGCTCTGAAGGCTACTGAGGGGGAAGTTGTGGTTTTGGGTGGGGTCTCTGGGGGTCCTGAGGGGGTCCCAACCTTTGGGGGGGTCCCTGCCTAGAGGTGGGGTGCTCTGAAGGCTCCTGAGCGGGAAGTTGTGGTTTTGGGGGGGCCCTGGGGGTCCTGAGGCGGTCCCGACCCTCGGGGGCATCTCTGGGAGGGTTTGGGGGGTGTCTCTGAAGGCTGCGGGGGGGTGGGGGGCTGTGGTTTTGGGGGGGGGGTCTCTGAGGAGGTGCCGACCCTCAGGGGCTCCCTGTGAGGGTTTGAGGGGGGTCCCCGCCTTGAGGGGGGGGCTCTAATGGCTCCTGAGGGGGAAGTTGTAGTTTTGGGGGGCTGTCTCTGGGGATCCTGAGGGGGTCCCGACCTTTGGGGGTTCCCTGGGAGGGTTTGGGGGGGCGGGCTCGGGGGGGGGGCTCTAAAGGCTCCTGAAGGGGAGGGTTGTGGCTTTGGGGGTGTCCCTGAGGGGTCCTGACCTTTGGGGGGGGGCTCTGAAGGCTCCTGAGGGGTTTGGGGATGGGCTCAGGGGGGGCTCTGAAGGGCCCTGACATTTGGGGGTGTCCCTGCCTTCGGGGGGGCTCTGAAGGCCCCTAAGTGGGTTCGTGGCTTTTGAGGGGGGTGTCTCGGAACCCCTTTTGGGGAGGGGGGCAAGTTATGTGGGGTTGTGCCCTTTTGGGGGGCTGGGGGGGGGGCGCACGTGACCTTTAGGGTCTGAGTGGGGTCACGGCCTCGAGGAGTGACCCTGGGTCTCGGGGGGGGGTGTGTCTCTAAATCCGGGGGGGGGCCCTTTGGGGAAGGGCGGCTCTGGGGGCGGCTCTGCTGCCACTTCTCCAGGAAGAACCTGTTCCTTTTTTTGTTGATTTAACCCCAAAATGGCTAATTGTTGGTTCCCTTTTTTTTCCAGGGCGGGGGGGAGGGAGGGAACTGCCCCAGCGTCTCCGGTTTGGGGGGGGGGGGAGTTTAAAAAAGGGGGTTCGCCCCCCCCAACCCAACAAATGTCCTCCTTGCCAGGAGGAGACCCAGACCAAGCCCTCCCCGGGGCTGGTTTTGGGGTAGTTTCAGGAGTTTTCAAGCCTGGGGGGTGCAATTGGAGCCCCCCCCACCATGGTTGGAAGCTCCGTCCTGTCCCCCCCCTCCCCCCCCCCCAGCCAAAAACGGGGCTCCCGCTAATCCGGGGTTACCCCGGAGCCCCCGAGGGGGCGCGTTCGCTGGGATCGACGTAAACAGGAAACGACTTGCACTTTTAATCCCGGCTCGTTACCCCGGCGCCTTAACGAGGACGGAAATTGGGGCCCCCCCGGCTGCGGGAGCCCGATCCCGCGGGGAGTTCTCTCGTCCTGAGCCAAAAATGTGGCTTTTGGGGCTGCTGTTTTATTTTTATTTTTAAACATATTTCATCACTTTCAGCCAGAAATCGGGTCCCAGCTGGATAATATTGCGGCAAACTTGGGCAAATCCACCAGCTCGAATTTAGGGATTTAGGCTGGGTTTTTGGCTCAAGCAGGAAGTTTCTGGGTCTTTGGTTTATTGTTATTACCTGGGGGGTTTAGTCGGGGGTCGGGTTTATCTGGGGTCCAGTTTGTCGGGTTTAGTTGGGGGTTGGTGGGGTCTGGCAGGGTTTAGTCAGGAGTCGGGTTTAGTCGGGTTTATCTGGGGTCCGGTTTGTTGGGTTTATTTGGGTTTAGTCAGGGGCTGGCCAGGTTTAGTCAGGGGTCGGTTTATCTGGGGTCCGGTTTATTGGGTTTACTTGGGTTTAGTTGGGTTTAGTCAGGGATCGGCCGGGTTTATTCGGGGTTCGGGTTTAGTCAGGTTTATCTGGGGTCCAGTTTGTTTGGGTTTGGGTCGGGTTTAGTCGGGGATCGGCCGGGTTTAGTTAGGGTCGGGCTGGGTTTAGCTGGGGGTCTGGTTTAGTGTTGTTTATCTGGGGTCTAGTTTGTTGGGGTTTACTTGGGTTTAGTGGGGTTTAGCCGGGGGTCGGGATGGGCTGGGTTTAGCCGGGGGTCAGGCCAGGTTTAGCCGGGGTCCGGTTTAGTCGATTTGTTGATATTACTCAAGTCTGTTCCCATTATTCGGTTAATTATTTATTACCCCGGTCGATCTGCCTTTGCTCCGGCGCCGGCGCCCAGCTCGCTGCCCAGGGGGCCGCCAGCGGGGGGGTGGTGGTTTCTGGGGGAGAAAAACCTCATTTTTGGGGCTCTGCCTTGCGCCAGGAGCCGGTAAATCCCTTCCCGGCCCGGGAGGTGGCGCCCGCGCCCCCAGAAACGTGGGGCGCGGGGGCTGCGGCCGGGGGGCGTCTCACGGGGGCGTCTCACGGGGGGTCCCCTCGCGGCAGAGCCCTGCTCGCTGCCGTGCTGGTGGGACGGTGCCGGGCCTCGGTGCCGCGTGGTGGTTCAACGGCTCCGCCGGCTCCTGCCAAAGCTTCGTCTACGGCGGCTGCGACGGCAACGCCAACAACTTCCCGACGGAGCGGGACTGTCGGCAGAGCTGCGCCCCGGCAGCGGGTGAGGCGCGGGCGCGGGGGCAGCCCCTTGTCCCACCCCCCCGGGGAGCCGGCGCGGGGGGCTCTAGCGCCGACTCTGGCGGCAGACGCCCCAAAATCACCCACCCAGTTGGGTTAAATTGACTGTTTTGGTGCCGAATTCCCCCAAATCACCCACCAACTTGGATAAATTTACTGTTTTGGTGCCAAAATAACCCACCAACTTGGATAAATTTACTGTTTGGTGCCGAATTCCCCAAATCACCCACC
>NW_026990239.1:300000-380677 GCF_963921805.1 Phalacrocorax carbo | reverse complement strand
CCTGGGGACACCCTGGGGACACCATGGCCACCATGACCAGCCCCATGGCTGTGACACCATGGCCCTGGGGACACCCTGGGGACACCATGGCCACCACAGCCAGCCCCATGGCTGTGACACCATGGCCCTGGGGACACCCTGGGGACACCATGGCCACCGTGACCAGCCCATGGCTGTGACACCATGACCCTGGGGACACCCTGGGGACACCATGGCCACCACAGCCAGCCCCATGGCTGTGACACCACGGCCCTGGGGACACCCTGGGGACACCATGGCCACCATGACCAGCCCATGGCTGTGACACCATGGCCCTGGGGACACCCTAGGGACACCATGGCCACCACAGCCAGACCCATGGCTGTGACACCATGGCCCTGGGGACACCCTGGGGACACCATGGCCACCGTGACCAGCCCATGGCTGTGACACCATGGCCCTGGGGACACCCTGGGGACACCATGGCCACCGTGAACAGCCCATGGCTGTGACACCATGGCCCTGGGGACACCCTGGGGACACCATGGCCACCACAGCCAGCCCCATGGCTGTGACACCATGACCCTGGGGACACCCTGGGGACACCATGGCCACCACAGCCAGCCCCATGGCTGTGACACCACGGCCCTGGGGACACCCTGGGGACACCATGGCCACCACGACCAGCCCATGGCTGTGACACCGCGGCCCTGGGGACACCCTGGGGACACCATGGCCACCATGACCAGCCCATGGCTGTGACACCATGGCCCTGGGGACACCCTGGGGACACCATGGCCACCACAGCCAACCCCATGGCTGGGACACCATGGCCCTGGGGACACCATGGGCACCACAGCCAGCCCATGGCTGTGACACCATGGCCCTGGGGACACCCTGGGGACACCATGGCCACCACGACCAGCCCATGGTTGTGACACCACGGCCCTGGGGACACCCTCGGGACACCATGGCCACCACGACCAGCCCATGGCTGTGACACCACGGCCCTGGGGATACCCTGGGGACACCATGGCTACCACAGCTAGCCCATGGCTGTGACACCACGGCCCTGGGGACACCCTGGGGACACCATGGCCACCACAGCCAGCCCCATGGCTGTGACACCACGGCCCTGGGGACACCATGGCCACCACGACCAGCCCATGGCTGTGACACCATGGCCCTGGGGACACCCTGGGGACACCATGGCCACCATGACCAGCCCATGGCTGTGACACCACGGCCCTGGGGGCAGCCTGGGGACACGATGGCCACCACAGCCAGCCCCATGGCTGTGACACCATGGCCCTGGGGACACCCTGGGGACACCATGGCCACCACAGCCAGCCCCATGGCTGTGACACCATGGCCCTGGGGACACCATGGCCACCACAGCCAGCCCCATGGCTGTGACACCATGGCCCTGGGGACACCCTGGGGACACCATGGCCACCGTGACCAGCCCATGGCTGTGACACCACGGCCCTGGGGACACCCTGGGGACACCATGGCCACCACAGCCAGCCCCATGGCTGTGACACCACGGCCCTGGGGACACCCTGGGGACACCCTGGCCACCGTGACCAGCCCATGGCTGTGACACCATGGCCCTGGGGACACCCTGGGGACACCATGGCCACCACAGCCAGCCCCATGGCTGTGACACCACGGCCCTGGGGACACCCTGGGGACACCATGGCCACCACGACCAGCCCATGGCTGTGACACCACGGCCCTGGGGACACCCTGGGGACACCATGGCCACCGTGACCAGCCCCATGGCTGTGACACCATGGCCCTGGGGACACCATGGCCACCACAGCCAGCCCCATGGCTGTGACACCATGGTCCTGGGGAACCCTGGGGACACCATGGCCGCCGTGACCAGCCCATGGCTGTGACACCACGGCCCTGGGGACACCCTGGGGACACCATGGCCACCGTGACCAGCCCATGGCTGTGACACCATGGCCCTGGGGACACCCTGGGGACACCATGGCCACCGTGACCAACCCATGGCTGTGACACCACGGCCCTGGGGACACCCTGGGGACACCATGGCCACCGTGACCAGCCCACAGCTGTGACACCACGGCCCTGGGGACACCCTGGGGACACCATGGCCACCGTGACCAGCCCATGGCTGTGACACCACGGCCCTGGGGACACCCTGGGGACACCATGGCCACCGTGACCAGCCCATGGCTGTGACACCATGGCCCTGGGGACACCCTGGGGACACCATGGCCACCGTGACCAGCCGATTATTGTAACACCATGGCCCTGGGGACACCCTGGGGACACCATGGCCACCGTGACAAGCCCATGGCCGTGACACCATGGCCCTGGGGACACCCTGGGGACACCATGGCCACCACGACCAGCCCATGGCTGTGACACCATGGCCCTGGGGACACCCTGGGGACACCATGGCCACCACAGCCAGCCCCATGGCTGTGACACCACGGCCCTGGGGACACCCTGGGGACACCATGGCCACCACAGCCAGCCCCATGGCTGTGACACCACGGCCCTGGGGACACCCTGGGGACACCATGGCCACCACAGCCAGCCCCATGGCTGGGACACCACGGCCCTGGGGACACCCTGGGGACACCATGGCCACCGTGACCAGCCCATGGCTGTGACACCATGGCCCTGGGGACACTCTGGGGACACCATGGCCACCACGACCAGCCCATGGTTGTGAGACCATGGCCCTGGGGACACCCTGGGGACACCATGGCCACCGTGACCAGCCCATGGCTGTGACACCACGGACCTGGGGACACCCTGGGGACACCATGGCCACCGTGACCAGCCCATGGCTGTGACACCATGGCCCTGGGGACACCCTGGGGACACCATGGCCACCACAGCCAGCCCCATGGCTGTGACACCATGGCCCTGGTGACACCCTGGGGACACCGTGGCCACCACAGTCAGCCCATGGCTGTGACACCATGGCCCTGGCGACACCCTGGGGACACCATGGCCACCGTGACCAGCCCATGGCTGTGACACCACGGCCCTGGGGACACCCTGGGGACATCATGGCCACCACAGCCAGCCCCATGGCTGTGACACCACGGCCCTGGGGACACCCTGGGGACACCATGGCCACCGTGACCAGCCCATGGCTGTGACACCACGCCCCTGGGGACACCCTGGGGACACCATGGCCACCGTGACCAGCCCATGGCTGTGACACCATGGCCCTGGGGACACCCTGGGGACACCATGGCCACCACGACCAGCCCCATGGCTGTGACACCACGGCCCTGGGGACACCCTGGGGACACCATGGCCACCACGACCAGCCCATGGCTGTGACACCATGGCCCTGGGGACACCCTGGGGACACCATGGCCACCGTGACCAGCCGATTATTGTGACACCATGGCCCTGGGGACACCCTGGGGACACCATGGCCACCACAGCCAGCCCCATGGCTGTGACACCACGGCCCTGGGGACACCCTGGGGACACCATGGCCACCACAGCCAGCCCCATGGCTGTGAAACCACGGCCCTGGGGACACCCTGGGGACACCCTGGGGACACCATGGCCACCGTGACCAGCCCATGGCTGTGACACCATGGCCCTGGGGACACCCTGGGGACACCATGGCCACCACAGCCAGCCCCATGGCTGTGACACCATGGCCCTGGGGACACCCTGGGGACACCATGGCCACCGTGACCAGCCCCATGGCTGTGACACCATGGCCCTGGGGACACCCTGGGGACACCATGGGCACCACGAACAGCCCCATGGCTGTGACACCATGGCCCTGGGGACACCCTGGGGACACCATGGCCACCACAGCCAGCCCATGGCTGTGACACCATGGCCCTGGGGACACCCTGGGGACACCATGGCCACCACGAACAGCCCCATGGCTGTGACACCACGGCCCTGGGGACACCCTGGGGACACCATGGCCACCGTGAACAGCCCATGGCTGTGACACCACGGCCCTGGGGACACCCTGGGGACACCATGGCCACCGTGACCAGCCCATGGCTGTGACACCACGGCCCTGGGGACACCCTGGGGACACCATGGCCACCACAGCCAGCCCCAAGGCTGTGACACCACGGCCCTGGGGACACCCTGGGGACACCATGGCCACCACAGCCAGCCCCATGGCTGTGACACCATGGCCCTGGGGACACCCTGGGGACACCATGGCCACCGTGACCAGCCCACGGCTGTGACACCACGGCCCTGGGGACACCCTGGAGACACCCTGGGGACACCATGGCCACCGTGACCAGCCCATGGCTGTGACACCACGGACCTGGGGACACCCTGGGGACACCATGGCCACCGTGACCAGCCCATGGTTGTGACACCATGGCCATGGGGACACCCTGGGGACACCATGGCCACCGTGACCAGCCGATTATTGTAACACCATGGCCCTGGGGACACCCTGGGGACACCATGGCCACTGTGACCAGCCCATGGCCGTGACACCATGGCCCTGGGGACACCCTGGGGACACCATGGCCACCGTGACCAGCCCATGGCTGTGACACCATGGCCCTGGGGACACCCTGGGGACACCATGGCCACCACAGCCAGCCCATGGCTGTAACACCATGGCCCTGGGGACACCCTGGGGACACCATGGCCACCGTGACCAGCCCATGGCTGTGACACCACGGCCCTGGGGACACCCTGGGGACACCATGGCCACCGTGACCAGCCCATGGCTGTGACACCATGGCCCTGGGGACACCCTGGGGACACCATGGCCACCGTGACCAGCCCATGGCTGTGACACCATGGCCTTGGGGACACTCTGGGGACACCATGGCCACCACAGCCAGCCCCATGGCTGTGGCACCACGGCCCTGGGGACACCCTGGGGACACCATGGCCACC
This sequence comes from Phalacrocorax carbo, assembly GCF_963921805.1. NCBI lineage: Eukaryota > Metazoa > Chordata > Aves > Suliformes > Phalacrocoracidae > Phalacrocorax > Phalacrocorax carbo. Next base: position 375,802 of record NW_026990239.1, on the reverse strand, counting down.
ACGACCAGCCCATGGCTGTGACACCATGGCCCTGGGGACACCCTGGGGACACCATGGCCACCGTGACCGGCCCATGGCTGTAACACCATGGCCCTGGGGACACCCTGGGGACACCATGGCCACCATAGCCAGCCCCATGGCTGGGACACCATGGCCCTGGGGACACCCTGGGGACACCATGGCCACCACAGCCAGCCCATGGCTGTGACACCATGGCCCTGGGGACACCCTGGGGACACCATGGCCACCGTGACCAGCCCATGGCTGTGACACCATGGTCCTGGGGAGACCCTGGGGACACCATGGCCACCGTGACCAGCCCATGGCTGTGACACCACGGCCCTGGGGACACCCTGGGGACACCATGGCCACCACAGCCAGCCCCATGGCTGTGACACCACGGCCCAGGGGACACCCTGGGGACACCATGGCCACCACGACCAGCCCATGGCTGTGACACCATGGCCCTGGGGACACCCTGGGGACACCATGGCCACCATGACCAGCCCATGGCTGTGACACCACGGCCCTGGGGACACCCTGGGGACACCATGGCCACCGTGACCAGCCCATGGCTGTGACACCATGACCCTGGGGATACCCTGGGGACACCATGGCCACCACAGCCAGCCCCATGGCTGTGACACCACGGCCCTGGGGACACCCTGGGGACACCATGGCCACCGTGACCAGCCCATGGCTGTGACACCATGGCCCTGGGGACACCCTGGGGACACCATGGGCAGCACGAACAGCCAGCCCCATGGCTGTGACACCATGGCCCTGGGGACACCCTGGGGACACCATGGCCACCACAGCCAGCCCCATGGCTGTGACACCATGGCCCTGGGGACACACTGGGGACACCATGGCCACCACGAACAGCCCCATGGCTGTGACACCACGGCCCTGGGGACACCCTGGGGACACCATGGCCACCGTGACCAGCCCATGGCTGTGACACCACGGCCCTGGGGACACCCTGGGGACACCATGGCCACCACAGCCAGCCCCATGGCTGTGACACCACGGCCCTGGGGACACCCTGGGGACACCATGGCTACCACAGCCAGCCCCATGGCTGTGACACCATGGCCCTGGGGACACCCTGGGGACACCATGGCCACCGTGACCAGCCCACGGCTGTGACACCACGGCCCTGGGGACACCCTGGAGACACCCTGGGGACACCATGGCCACCATGACCAGCCCATCGCTGTGACACCACGGCCCTGGGGACACCCTGGGGACACCATGGCCACCGTGACCAGCCCATGGTTGTGACACCATGGCCCTGGGGACACCCTGGGGACACCATGGCCACCGTGACCAGCCGATTATTGTAACACCATGGCCCTGGGGACACCCTGGGGACACCATGGCCACCGTGACCAGCCCATGGCCGTGACACCATGGCCCTGGGGACACCCTGGGGACACCATGGCCACCACGACCAGCCCATGGCTGTGACACCATGGCCCTGGGGACACCCTGGGGACACCATGGCCACCACAGCCAGCCCCATGGCTGTGACACCATGGCCCTGGGGACACCCTGGGGACACCATGGCCACCACAGCCAGCCCCATGGCTGTGACACCACGGCCCTGGGGACACCCTGGGGACACCATGGCCACCACAGCCAGCCCCATGGCTGTGACACCACGGCCCTGGGGACACCCTGGGGACACCATGGCCACCGTGACCAGCCCCATGGCTGTGACACCATGGCCCTGGGGACACTCTGGGGACACCATGGCCACCACGACCAGCCCATGGTTGTGAGACCATGGCCCTGGGGACACCCTGGGGACACCATGGCCACCGTGACCAGCCCATGGCTGTAACACCATGGCCCTGGGGACACCCTGGGGACACCATGGCCACCGTGAACAGCCCATGGCTGTGACACCACGGACCTGGGGACACCCTGGGGACACCATGGCCACCGTGACCAGCCCATGGCTGTGACACCATGGCCCTGGGGACACCCTGGGGACACCATGGCCACCGTGACCAGCCCATGGCTGTGACACCATGGCCCTGGGGACACTCTGGGGACACCATGGCCACCACAGCCAGCCCCATGGCTGTGGCACCACGGCCCTGGGGACACCCTGGGGACACCATGGCCACCGTGACCAGCCCATGGCTGTGACACCATGGCCATGGGGACACCCTGGGGACACCATGGCCACCGTGACCGGCCCATTGCTGTAACACCATGGCCCTGGGGACACCCTGGGGACACCATGGCCACCACAGCCAGCCCATGGCTGTGACACCATGGCCCTGGGGACACCCTGGGGACACCATGGCTACCACAGCCAGCCCCATGGCTGTGACACCACGGCCCTGGGGACACCCTGGGGACACCATGGCCACCACAGCCAGCCCCATGGCTGTGACACCATGGCCCTGGGGACACCCTGGGGACACCATGGCCACCATGACCAGCCCATGGCTGTGACACCATGGCCCTGGGGACACCCTGGGGACACCATGGCCACCACAGCCAGCCCCATGGCTGTGACACCATGGCCCTGGGGACACCCTGGGGACACCATGGCCACCACAGCCAGACCCATGGCTGTGACACCATGGCCCTGGGGACACCCTGGGGACACCATGGCCACCGTGAACAGCCCATGGCTGTGACACCACGGCCCTGGGGACACCCTGGGGACACCATGGCCACCGTGACCAGCCCATGGCTGTGACACCATGGCCCTGGGGACACCCTGGGGACACCATGGCCACCACAGCCAGCCCCATGGCTGTGACACCACGGCCCTGGGGACACCCTGGGGACACCATGGCTACCACAGCCAGCCCCATGGCTGTGACACCACGGCCCTGGGGACACCCTGGGGACACCATGGCCACCACGACCAGCCCATGGCTGTGACACCACGGACCTGGGGACACCCTGGGGACACCATGGCCACCGTGACCAGCCCATGGCTGTGACACCATGGCCCTGGGGACACCCTGGGGACACCATGGCCACCACAGCCAGCCCCATGGCTGTGACACCATGGCCCTGGGGACACCCTGGGGACACCATGGCTACCACAGCCAGCCCATGGCTGTGACACCATGGCCCTGGGGACACCCTGGGGACACCATGGCCACTGTGACCAGCCAATGGTTGTGACACCACGGCCCTGGGGACACCCTGGGGACACCATGGCCACCGTGACCAGCCCATGGCTGTGACACCATGGCCCTGGGGACACCCTGGGGACACCATGGCCACCATGACCAGCCCCATGGCTGTGACACCATGGCCCTGGGGACACCCTGGGGACACCATGGCCACCACAGCCAGCCCCATGGCTGTGACACCATGGCCCTGGGGACACCCTGGGGACACCATGGCCACCGTGACCAGCCCATGGCTGTGACACCACGGCCCTTGGGACACCCTGGGGACACCATGGCCACCACAGCCAGCCCCATGGCTGTGACACCACGGCCCTGGGGACACCCTGGGGACAACATGGCCACCGTGACCAGCCCATGGCTGTGACACCATGGCCCTGGGGACACCCTGGGGACACCATGGCCACCGTGACCAGCCCATGGCTATGACACCATGGCCCTGGGGACACCCTGGGGACACCATGGCCACCACAGCCAGCCCCATGGCTGTGACACCACGGCCCTGGGGACACCCTGGGGACACCATGGCCACCACGACCAGCCCATGGCTGTGACACCATGGCCCTGGGGACACCCTGGGGACACCATGGCCACCACAGCCAGCCCATGGCTGTGACACCATGGCCCTGGGGACACCCTGGGGACACCATGGCCACCGTGACCAGCCCACGGCTGTGACACCACGGCCCTGGGGACACCCTGGGGACACCATGGCCACCGTGACCAGCCCATGGCTGTGACACCACGGCCCTGGGGACACCCTGGGGACACCATGGCCACCACAGCCAGCCCCATGGCTGTGACACCACGGCCCTGGGGACACCCTGGGGACACCATGGCTACCAAAGCCAGACCCATGGCTGTGACACCATGGCCCTGGGGACACCCTGGGGACACCATGGCCACCGTGACCAGCCCATGGCTGTGACACCACGGCCCTGGGGACACCCTGGGGACACCATGGCCACCGTGACCAGCCCATGGCTGGGACACCACGGCCCTGGGGACACCCTGGGGACACCATGGCCACCGTGACCAGCCCATGGCTGTGACACCATGGCCCTGGGGACACCCTGGGGACACCATGGCCACCGTGACCAGCCGATTATTGTAACACCATGGCCCTGGGGACACCCTGGGGACACCATGGCCACCGTGACCAGCCCATGGCCATGACACCATGGCCCTGGGGACACCCTGGGGACACTATGGCCACCACGACCAGCCCATGGCTGTGACACCATGGCCCTGGGGACACCCTGGGGACACCATGGCCACCACAGCCAGCCCCATGGCTGTGACACCATGGCCCTGGGGACACCCTGGGGACACCATGGCCACCACAGCCAGCCCCATGGCTGTGACACCACGGCCCTGGGGACATCCTGGGGACACCATGGCCACCACAGCCAGCCCCATGGCTGTGACACCACGGCCCTGGGGACACCCTGGGGACACCATGGCCACCACGACCAGCCCCATGGCTGTGACACCACGGCCCTGGGGACACTCTGGGGACACCATGGCCACCACGACCAGCCCACGGCTGTGACACCACGGCCCTGGGGACACCCTGGGGACACCATGGCCACCACAGCCAGCCCATGGCTGTGACACCATGGCCCTGGGGACACCCTGGGGACACCATGGCCACCACAGCCAGCCCCATGGCTGTGACACCATGGCCCTGGGGACACCCTGGGGACACCATGGCCACCACAGCCAGCCCCATGGCTGTGACACCATGGCCCTGGGGACACCCTGGGGACACCATGGCCACCGTGACCAGCCCATGGCTGTGACACCACGGCCCTGGGGACACCCTGGGGACACCATGGCCACCACAGCCAGCCCCATGGCTGTGACACCACGGCCCTGGGGACACCCTGGGGACACCATGGCCAACGTGACCAGCCCATGGCTGTGACACCACGGCCCTGGGGACACCCTGGGGACACCATGGCCACCGTGACCAGCCCATGGCTGTGACACCATGGCCCTGGGGACACCCTGGGGACACCATGGCCACCACAGCCAGCCCCATGGCTGTGACACCATGGCCCTGGGGACACCCTGGGGACACCATCGCCACCACGACCAGCCCATGGCTGTGACACCATGGCCCTGGGGACACCCTGGGGACACCATGGCCACCGTGACCAGCCCATGGCTGTGACACCACGGCCCTGAGGACACACTGGGGACACCATGGCCACCACAGCCAGCCCCATGGCTGTGACACCATGGTCCTGGGGACACCCTGGGGACACCATGGCCACCACAGCCAGCCCATGGCTGTGACACCACGGCCCTGGGGACACCCTGGGGACACCATGGCCACCGTGACCAGCCCATGGCTGTGACACCATGGCCCTGGGGACACCCTGGGGACACCATGGCCACCGTGACCAACCCATGGCTGTGACACCACGGCCCTGGGGACACCCTGGGGACACCATGGCCACCGTGACCAGCCCACAGCTGTGACACCACGGCCCTGGGGACACCCTGGGGACACCATGGCCACCGTGACCAGCCCATGGCTGTGACACCACGGCCCTGGGGACACCCTGGGGACACCATGGCCACCGTGACCAGCCCATGGCTGTGACACCATGGCCCTGGGGACACCCTGGGGACACCATGGCCACCGTGACCAGCCGATTATTGTAACACCATGGCCCTGGGGACACCCTGGGGACACCATGGCCACCGTGACAAGCCCATGGCCGTGACACCATGGCCCTGGGGACACCCTGGGGACACCATGGCCACCACGACCAGCCCATGGCTGTGACACCATGGCCCTGGGGACACCCTGGGGACACCATGGCCACCACAGCCAGCCCCATGGCTGTGACACCACGGCCCTGGGGACACCCTGGGGACACCATGGCCACCACAGCCAGCCCCATGGCTGTGACACCACGGCCCTGGGGACACCCTGGGGACACCATGGCCACCACAGCCAGCCCCATGGCTGTGACACCACGGCCCTGGGGACACCCTGGGGACACCATGGCCACCGTGACCAGCCCATGGCTGTGACACCATGGCCCTGGGGACACTCTGGGGACACCATGGCCACCACGACCAGCCCATGGTTGTGAGACCATGGCCCTGGGGACACCCTGGGGACACCATGGCCACCACAGCCAGCCCCATGGCTGTGACACCACGGACCTGGGGACACCCTGGGGACACCATGGCCACCGTGACCAGCCCATGGCTGTGACACCATGGCCCTGGGGACACCCTGGGGACACCATGGCCACCACAGCCAGCCCCATGGCTGTGACACCATGGGCCTGGTGACACCCTGGGGACACCGTGGCCACCACAGTCAGCCCATGGCTGTGACACCATGGCCCTGGGGACACCCTGGGGACACCATGGCCACCGTGACCAGCCCATGGCTGTGACACCACGGCCCTGGGGACACCCTGGGGACATCATGGCCACCACAGCCAGCCCCATGGCTGTGACACCACGGCCCTGGGGACACCCTGGGGACACCATGGCCACCGTGACCAGCCCATGGCTGTGACACCACGCCCCTGGGGACACCCTGGGGACACCATGGCCACCGTGACCAGCCCATGGCTGTGACACCATGGCCCTGGGGACACCCTGGGGACACCATGGCCACCACGACCAGCCCCATGGCTGTGACACCACGGCCCTGGGGACACCCTGGGGACACCATGGCCACCACGACCAGCCCATGGCTGTGACACCATGGCCCTGGGGACACCCTGGGGACACCATGGCCACCGTGACCAGCCGATTATTGTGACACCATGGCCCTGGGGACACCCTGGGGACACCATGGCCACCACAGCCAGCCCCATGGCTGTGACACCACGGCCCTGGGGACACCCTGGGGACACCATGGCCACCACAGCCAGCCCCATGGCTGTGAAACCACGGCCCTGGGGACACCCTGGGGACACCCTGGGGACACCATGGCCACCGTGACCAGCCCATGGCTGTGACACCATGGCCCTGGGGACACCCTGGGGACACCATGGCCACCACAGCCAGCCCCATGGCTGTGACACCATGGCCCTGGGGACACCCTGGGGACACCATGGCCACCGTGACCAGCCCCATGGCTGTGACACCATGGCCCTGGGGACACCCTGGGGACACCATGGGCACCACGAACAGCCCCATGGCTGTGACACCATGGCCCTGGGGACACCCTGGGGACACCATGGCCACCACAGCCAGCCCATGGCTGTGACACCATGGCCCTGGGGACACCCTGGGGACACCATGGCCACCACGAACAGCCCCATGGCTGTGACACCACGGCCCTGGGGACACCCTGGGGACACCATGGCCACCGTGAACAGCCCATGGCTGTGACACCACGGCCCTGGGGACACCCTGGGGACACCATGGCCACCGTGACCAGCCCATGGCTGTGACACCACGGCCCTGGGGACACCCTGGGGACACCATGGCCACCACAGCCAGCCCCAAGGCTGTGACACCACGGCCCTGGGGACACCCTGGGGACACCATGGCCACCACAGCCAGCCCCATGGCTGTGACACCATGGCCCTGGGGACACCCTGGGGACACCATGGCCACCGTGACCAGCCCACGGCTGTGACACCACGGCCCTGGGGACACCCTGGAGACACCCTGGGGACACCATGGCCACCGTGACCAGCCCATGGCTGTGACACCACGGACCTGGGGACACCCTGGGGACACCATGGCCACCGTGACCAGCCCATGGTTGTGACACCATGGCCATGGGGACACCCTGGGGACACCATGGCCACCGTGACCAGCCGATTATTGTAACACCATGGCCCTGGGGACACCCTGGGGACACCATGGCCACTGTGACCAGCCCATGGCCGTGACACCATGGCCCTGGGGACACCCTGGGGACACCATGGCCACCGTGACCAGCCCATGGCTGTGACACCATGGCCCTGGGGACACCCTGGGGACACCATGGCCACCACAGCCAGCCCATGGCTGTAACACCATGGCCCTGGGGACACCCTGGGGACACCATGGCCACCGTGACCAGCCCATGGCTGTGACACCACGGACCTGGGGACACCCTGGGGACACCATGGCCACCGTGACCAGCCCATGGCTGTGACACCATGGCCCTGGGGACACCCTGGGGACACCATGGCCACCGTGACCAGCCCATGGCTGTGACACCATGGCCCTGGGGACACTCTGGGGACACCATGGCCACCACAGCCAGCCCCATGGCTGTGGCACCACGGCCCTGGGGACACCCTGGGGACACCATGGCCACCACGACCAGCCCATGGCTGTGACACCATGGCCCTGGGGACACCCTGGGGACACCATGGCCACCGTGACCGGCCCATGGCTGTAACACCATGGCCCTGGGGACACCCTGGGGACACCATGGCCACCATAGCCAGCCCCATGGCTGGGACACCATGGCCCTGGGGACACCCTGGGGACACCATGGCCACCACAGCCAGCCCATGGCTGTGACACCATGGCCCTGGGGACACCCTGGGGACACCATGGCCACCGTGACCAGCCCATGGCTGTGACACCATGGTCCTGGGGAGACCCTGGGGACACCATGGCCACCGTGACCAGCCCATGGCTGTGACACCACGGCCCTGGGGACACCCTGGGGACACCATGGCCACCACAGCCAGCCCCATGGCTGTGACACCACGGCCCAGGGGACACCCTGGGGACACCATGGCCACCACGACCAGCCCATGGCTGTGACACCATGGCCCTGGGGACACCCTGGGGACACCATGGCCACCATGACCAGCCCATGGCTGTGACACCACGGCCCTGGGGACACCCTGGGGACACCATGGCCACCGTGACCAGCCCATGGCTGTGACACCATGACCCTGGGGATACCCTGGGGACACCATGGCCACCACAGCCAGCCCCATGGCTGTGACACCACGGCCCTGGGGACACCCTGGGGACACCATGGCCACCGTGACCAGCCCATGGCTGTGACACCATGGCCCTGGGGACACCCTGGGGACACCATGGGCAGCACGAACAGCCAGCCCCATGGCTGTGACACCATGGCCCTGGGGACACCCTGGGGACACCATGGCCACCACAGCCAGCCCCATGGCTGTGACACCATGGCCCTGGGGACACACTGGGGACACCATGGCCACCACGAACAGCCCCATGGCTGTGACACCACGGCCCTGGGGACACCCTGGGGACACCATGGCCACCGTGACCAGCCCATGGCTGTGACACCACGGCCCTGGGGACACCCTGGGGACACCATGGCCACCGTGAACAGCCCATGGCTGTGACACCACGGCCCTGGGGACACCCTGGGGACACCATGGCCACCGTGACCAGCCCATGGCTGTGACACCACGGCCCTGGGGACACCCTGGGGACACCATGGCCACCACAGCCAACCCCATGGCTGTGACACCACGGCCCTGGGGACACCCTGGGGACACCATGGCTACCACAGCCAGCCCCATGGCTGTGACACCATGGCCCTGGGGACACCCTGGGGACACCATGGCCACCGTGACCAGCCCACGGCTGTGACACCACGGCCCTGGGGACACCCTGGAGACACCCTGGGGACACCATGGCCACCATGACCAGCCCATGGCTGTGACACCACGGCCCTGGGGACACCCTGGGGACACCATGGCCACCGTGACCAGCCCATGGTTGTGACACCATGGCCCTGGGGACACCCTGGGGACACCATGGCCACCGTGACCAGCCGATTATTGTAACACCATGGCCCTGGGGACACCCTGGGGACACCATGGCCACCGTGACCAGCCCATGGCCGTGACACCATGGCCCTGGGGACACCCTGGGGACACCATGGCCACCACGACCAGCCCATGGCTGTGACACCATGGCCCTGGGGACACCCTGGGGACACCATGGCCACCACAGCCAGCCCCATGGCTGTGACACCATGGCCCTGGGGACACCCTGGGGACACCATGGCCACCACAGCCAGCCCCATGGCTGTGACACCACGGCCCTGGGGACACCCTGGGGACACCATGGCCACCACAGCCAGCCCCATGGCTGTGACACCACGGCCCTGGGGACACCCTGGGGACACCATGGCCACCACGACCAGCCCCATGGCTGTGACACCACGGCCCTGGGGACACTCTGGGGACACCATGGCCACCACAGCCAGTCCCATGGCTGTGACACCACGGCCCTGGGGACACCCTGGGGACACCATGGCCACCGTGACCAGCCCATGGCTGTAACACCATGGCCCTGGGGACACCCTGGGGACACCATGGCCACCGTGAACAGCCCATGGCTGTGACACCACGGACCTGGGGACACCCTGGGGACACCATGGCCACCGTGACCAGCCCATGGCTGTGACACCATGGCCCTGGGGACACCCTGGGGACACCATGGCCACCACGACCAGCCCATGGCTGTGACACCATGGCCCTGGGGACACTCTGGGGACACCATGGCCACCACAGCCAGCCCCATGGCTGTGACACCACGGCCCTGGGGACACCCTGGGGACACCATGGCCACCACAGCCAGCCCCATGGCTGTGACACCATGGCCCTGGGGACACCCTGGGGACACCATGGCCACCGTGACCAGCCGATTATTGTAACACCATGGCCCTGGGGACACCCTGGGGACACCATGGCCACCGTGACCAGCCCATGGCTGTGACACCATGGCCCTGGGGACACCCTGGGGACACCATGGCCACCACAGCCAGCCCCATGGCTGTGACACCATGGCCCTGGGGACACCCTGGGGACACCATGGCCACCACAGCCAGCCCCATGGCTGTGACACCATGGCCCTGGGGACACCCTGGGGACACCATGGCCACCACAGCCAGCCCATGGCTGTAACACCATGGCCCTGGGGACACCCTGGGGACACCATGGCCACCGTGACCAGCCCATGGCTGTGACACCATGGCCCTGGGGACACCCTGGGGACACCATGGCCACCGTGACCAGCCCATGGCTGTGACACCATGGCCCTGGGGACACCCTGGGGACACCATGGCCACCGTGACCAGCCCATGGCTGTGACACCATGGCCCTGGGGACACTCTGGGGACACCATGGCCACCACAGCCAGCCCCATGGCTGTGGCACCACGGCCCTGGGGACACCCTGGGGACACCATGGCCACCACAGCCAGCCCCATGGCTGTGACACCATGGCCCTGTGGACACCCTGGGGACACCATGGCCACCGTGACCGGCCCATGGCTGTAACACCATGGCCCTGGGGACACCCTGGGGACACCATGGCCACCACAGCCAGCCCCATGGCTGGGACACCATGGCCCTGGGGACACCCTGGGGACACCATGGCCAACACAGCCAGCCCATGGCTGTGACAACATGGCCCAGAGGACACCCTGGGGACACCATGGCCACAGTGACCAGCCCATGGCTGTGACACCATGGTCCTGGGGAGACCCTGGGGACACCATGGCCACCGTGACCAGCCCATGGCTGTGACACCACGGCCCTGGGGACACCCTGGGGACACCATGGCCACCACAGCCAGCCCCATGGCTGTGACACCACGGCCCAGGGGACACCCTGGGGACACCATGGCCACCACGACCAGCCAATGGCTGTGACACCATGGCCCTGGGGACACCCTGGGGACACCATGGCCACCATGACCAGCCCCATGGCTGGGACACCATGGCCCTGGGGACACCCTGGGGACACCATGGCCACCACAGCCAGCCCCATGGCTGTGACACCACGGCCCTGGGGACACCCTGGGGACACCATGGCCACCACAGCCAGCCCCATGGCTGTGACACCACGGCCCTGGGGACACCCTGGGGACACCATGGCCACCGTGACCAGCCCATGGCTGTGACACCACGGCCCTGGGGACACCCTGGGGACACCATGGCCACCGTGACCAGCCCATGGCTGTGACACCACGGCCCTGGGGACACCCTGGGGACACCATGGCCACCGTGACCAGCCCATGGCTGTGACACCATGACCCTGGGGACACCCTGGGGACACCATGGCCACCACAGCCAGCCCCATGGCTGTGACACCACGGCCCTGGGGACACCCTGGGGACACCATGGCCACCGTGACCAGCCCATGGCTGTGACACCATGGCCCTGGGGACACCCTGGGGACACCATGGCCACCACAGCCAGCCCCATGGCTGTGACACCATGGCCCTGGGGCCACCCTGGGGACACCATGGCCACCGTGACCAGCCCCATGGCTGTGACACCACGGCCCTGGGGACACCCTGGGGACACCATGGCCACCACAGCCAGCCCATGGCTGTGACACCATGGCCCTGGGGACACCCTGGGGACACCATGGGCACCACGAACAGCCCCATGGCTGTGACACCATGGCCCTGGGGACACCCTGGGGACACCATGGCCACCACAGCCAGCCCCATGGCTGTGACACCATGGCCCTGGGGACACCCTGGGGACACCATGGCCACCACGAACAGCCCCATGGCTGTGACACCACGGCCCTGGGGACACCCTGGGGACACCATGGCCACCGTGACCAGCCCATGGCTGTGACACCACGGCCCTGGGGACAGCCTGGGGACACCATGGCCACCGTGAACAGCCCATGGCTGTGACACCACGGCCCTGGGGACACCCTGGGGACACCATGGCCACCGTGACCAGCCCATGGCTGTGACACCACGGCCCTGGGGACACCCTGGGGACACCATGGCCACCACAGCCAGCCCCATGGCTGTGACACCACGGCCCTGGGGACACCCTGGGGACACCATGGCTACCACAGCCAGCCCCATGGCTGTGACACCATGGCCCTGGGGACACCCTGGGGACACCATGGCCACCGTGACCAGCCCACGGCTGTGACACCACGGCCCTGGGGACACCCTGGAGACACCCTGGGGACACCATGGCCACCATGACCAGCCCATCGCTGTGACACCACGGCCCTGGGGACACCCTGGGGACACCATGGCCACCGTGACCAGCCCATGGTTGTGACACCATGGCCCTGGGGACACCCTGGGGACACCATGGCCACCGTGACCAGCCGATTATTGTAACACCATGGCCCTGGGGACACCCTGGGGACACCATGGCCACCGTGACCAGCCCATGGCCGTGACACCATGGCCCTGGGGACACCCTGGGGACACCATGGCCACCACGACCAGCCCATGGCTGTGACACCATGGCCCTGGGGACACCCTGGGGACACCATGGCCACCACAGCCAGCCCCATGGCTGTGACACCATGGCCCTGGGGACACCCTGGGGACACCATGGCCACCACAGCCAGCCCCATGGCTGTGACACCACGGCCCTGGGGACACCCTGGGGACACCATGGCCACCACAGCCAGCCCCATGGCTGTGACACCACGGCCCTGGGGACACCCTGGGGACACCATGGCCACCGTGACCAGCCCCATGGCTGTGACACCATGGCCCTGGGGACACTCTGGGGACACCATGGCCACCACGACCAGCCCATGGTTGTGAGACCATGGCCCTGGGGACACCCTGGGGACACCATGGCCACCGTGACCAGCCCATGGCTGTAACACCATGGCCCTGGGGACACCCTGGGGACACCATGGCCACCGTGAACAGCCCATGGCTGTGACACCACGGACCTGGGGACACCCTGGGGACACCATGGCCACCGTGACCAGCCCATGGCTGTGACACCATGGCCCTGGGGACACCCTGGGGACACCATGGCCACCGTGACCAGCCCATGGCTGTGACACCATGGCCCTGGGGACACTCTGGGGACACCATGGCCACCACAGCCAGCCCCATGGCTGTGGCACCACGGCCCTGGGGACACCCTGGGGACACCATGGCCACCGTGACCAGCCCATGGCTGTGACACCATGGCCATGGGGACACCCTGGGGACACCATGGCCACCGTGACCGGCCCATTGCTGTAACACCATGGCCCTGGGGACACCCTGGGGACACCATGGCCACCACAGCCAGCCCATGGCTGTGACACCATGGCCCTGGGGACACCCTGGGGACACCATGGCTACCACAGCCAGCCCCATGGCTGTGACACCACGGCCCTGGGGACACCCTGGGGACACCATGGCCACCACAGCCAGCCCCATGGCTGTGACACCATGGCCCTGGGGACACCCTGGGGACACCATGGCCACCATGACCAGCCCATGGCTGTGACACCATGGCCCTGGGGACACCCTGGGGACACCATGGCCACCACAGCCAGCCCCATGGCTGTGACACCATGGCCCTGGGGACACCCTGGGGACACCATGGCCACCACAGCCAGACCCATGGCTGTGACACCATGGCCCTGGGGACACCCTGGGGACACCATGGCCACCGTGAACAGCCCATGGCTGTGACACCACGGCCCTGGGGACACCCTGGGGACACCATGGCCACCGTGACCAGCCCATGGCTGTGACACCATGGCCCTGGGGACACCCTGGGGACACCATGGCCACCACAGCCAGCCCCATGGCTGTGACACCACGGCCCTGGGGACACCCTGGGGACACCATGGCTACCACAGCCAGCCCCATGGCTGTGACACCACGGCCCTGGGGACACCCTGGGGACACCATGGCCACCACGACCAGCCCATGGCTGTGACACCACGGACCTGGGGACACCCTGGGGACACCATGGCCACCGTGACCAGCCCATGGCTGTGACACCATGGCCCTGGGGACACCCTGGGGACACCATGGCCACCACAGCCAGCCCCATGGCTGTGACACCATGGCCCTGGGGACACCCTGGGGACACCATGGCTACCACAGCCAGCCCATGGCTGTGACACCATGGCCCTGGGGACACCCTGGGGACACCATGGCCACTGTGACCAGCCAATGGTTGTGACACCACGGCCCTGGGGACACCCTGGGGACACCATGGCCACCGTGACCAGCCCATGGCTGTGACACCATGGCCCTGGGGACACCCTGGGGACACCATGGCCACCATGACCAGCCCCATGGCTGTGACACCATGGCCCTGGGGACACCCTGGGGACACCATGGCCACCACAGCCAGCCCCATGGCTGTGACACCATGGCCCTGGGGACACCCTGGGGACACCATGGCCACCGTGACCAGCCCATGGCTGTGACACCACGGCCCTTGGGACACCCTGGGGACACCATGGCCACCACAGCCAGCCCCATGGCTGTGACACCACGGCCCTGGGGACACCCTGGGGACAACATGGCCACCGTGACCAGCCCATGGCTGTGACACCATGGCCCTGGGGACACCCTGGGGACACCATGGCCACCGTGACCAGCCCATGGCTATGACACCATGGCCCTGGGGACACCCTGGGGACACCATGGCCACCACAGCCAGCCCCATGGCTGTGACACCACGGCCCTGGGGACACCCTGGGGACACCATGGCCACCACGACCAGCCCATGGCTGTGACACCATGGCCCTGGGGACACCCTGGGGACACCATGGCCACCACAGCCAGCCCATGGCTGTGACACCATGGCCCTGGGGACACCCTGGGGACACCATGGCCACCGTGACCAGCCCACGGCTGTGACACCACGGCCCTGGGGACACCCTGGGGACACCATGGCCACCGTGACCAGCCCATGGCTGTGACACCACGGCCCTGGGGACACCCTGGGGACACCATGGCCACCACAGCCAGCCCCATGGCTGTGACACCACGGCCCTGGGGACACCCTGGGGACACCATGGCTACCAAAGCCAGACCCATGGCTGTGACACCATGGCCCTGGGGACACCCTGGGGACACCATGGCCACCGTGACCAGCCCATGGCTGTGACACCACGGCCCTGGGGACACCCTGGGGACACCATGGCCACCGTGACCAGCCCATGGCTGGGACACCACGGCCCTGGGGACACCCTGGGGACACCATGGCCACCGTGACCAGCCCATGGCTGTGACACCATGGCCCTGGGGACACCCTGGGGACACCATGGCCACCGTGACCAGCCGATTATTGTAACACCATGGCCCTGGGGACACCCTGGGGACACCATGGCCACCGTGACCAGCCCATGGCCATGACACCATGGCCCTGGGGACACCCTGGGGACACTATGGCCACCACGACCAGCCCATGGCTGTGACACCATGGCCCTGGGGACACCCTGGGGACACCATGGCCACCACAGCCAGCCCCATGGCTGTGACACCATGGCCCTGGGGACACCCTGGGGACACCATGGCCACCACAGCCAGCCCCATGGCTGTGACACCACGGCCCTGGGGACATCCTGGGGACACCATGGCCACCACAGCCAGCCCCATGGCTGTGACACCACGGCCCTGGGGACACCCTGGGGACACCATGGCCACCACGACCAGCCCCATGGCTGTGACACCACGGCCCTGGGGACACTCTGGGGACACCATGGCCACCACGACCAGCCCACGGCTGTGACACCACGGCCCTGGGGACACCCTGGGGACACCATGGCCACCACAGCCAGCCCATGGCTGTGACACCATGGCCCTGGGGACACCCTGGGGACACCATGGCCACCACAGCCAGCCCCATGGCTGTGACACCATGGCCCTGGGGACACCCTGGGGACACCATGGCCACCACAGCCAGCCCCATGGCTGTGACACCATGGCCCTGGGGACACCCTGGGGACACCATGGCCACCGTGACCAGCCCATGGCTGTGACACCACGGCCCTGGGGACACCCTGGGGACACCATGGCCACCACAGCCAGCCCCATGGCTGTGACACCACGGCCCTGGGGACACCCTGGGGACACCATGGCCAACGTGACCAGCCCATGGCTGTGACACCACGGCCCTGGGGACACCCTGGGGACACCATGGCCACCGTGACCAGCCCATGGCTGTGACACCATGGCCCTGGGGACACCCTGGGGACACCATGGCCACCACAGCCAGCCCCATGGCTGTGACACCATGGCCCTGGGGACACCCTGGGGACACCATCGCCACCACGACCAGCCCATGGCTGTGACACCATGGCCCTGGGGACACCCTGGGGACACCATGGCCACCGTGACCAGCCCATGGCTGTGACACCACGGCCCTGAGGACACACTGGGGACACCATGGCCACCACAGCCAGCCCCATGGCTGTGACACCATGGCCCTGGGGACACCCTGGGGACACCATGGCCACCACAGCCAGCCCATGGCTGTGACACCACGGCCCTGGGGACACCCTGGGGACACCATGGCCACCGTGACCAGCCCATGGCTGTGACACCATGGCCCTGGGGACACCCTGGGGACACCATGGCCACCGTGACCAACCCATGGCTGTGACACCACGGCCATGGGGACACCCTGGGGACACCATGGCCACCACAGCCAGCCCCATGGCTGTGACACCATGGCCCTGGGGACACCCTGGGGACACCATGGCCACCACAGCCAGCCCCATGGCTGTGACACCACGGCCCTATGGACACCCTGGGGACACCATGGCCACCGTGACCAGCCGATTATTGTAACACCACGGCCCTGGGGACACCCTGGGGACACCATGGCCACCGTGACCAGCCCATGGCTGTGACACCATGGCCCTGGGGACACCCTGGGGACACCATGGCCACCACAGCCAGCCCATGGCTGTGACACCATGGCCCTGGGGACACCCTGGGGACACCATGGCCACCACGAACAGCCCCATGGCTGTGACACCACGGCCCTGGGGACACCCTGGGGACACCATGGCCACCGTGACCAGCCCATGGCTGTGACACCATGGCCCTGGGGACACCCTGGGGACACCATGGCCACCGTGACCAGCCCATGGCTGTGACACCACGGCCCTGGGGACACCCTGGGGACACCATGGCCACCGTGACCAGCCCATGGCTGTGACACCACGGCCCTGGGGACACCCTGGGGACACCATGGCCACCACAGCCAGCCCCATGGCTGTGACACCACGGCCCTGGGGACACCCTGGGGACACCATGGCCACCACGACCAGCCCCATGGCTGTGACACCATGGCCCTGGGGACACCCTGGGGACACCATGGCCACCGTGACCAGCCCACGGCTGTGACACCACGGCCCTGGGGACACCCTGGGGACACCATGGCCACCGTGACCAGCCCATGGCTGTGACACCATGGCCCTGGGGACACCCTGGGGACACCATGGCCACCGTGACCAGCCCATGGCTGTGACACCATGGCCCTGGGGACACCCTGGGGACACCATGGCCACCGTGACCAGCCGATTATTGTAACACCATGGCCCTGGGGACACCCTGGGGACACCATGGCCACCGTGACCAGCCCATGGCCGTGACACCATGGCCCTGGGGACACCCTGGGGACACCATGGCCACCACGACCAGCCCATGGCTGTGACACCATGGCCCTGGGGACACCCTGGGGACACCATGGCCACCACAGCCAGCCCCATGGCTGTGACACCATGGCCCTGGGGACACCCTGGGGACACCATGGCCACCACGAACAGCCCCATGGCTGTGACACCACGGCCCTGGGGACACCCTGGGGACACCATGGCCACCACAGCCAGCCCCATGGCTGTGACACCACGGCCCTGGGGACACCCTGGGGACACCATGGCCACCACAGCCAGCCCCATGGCTGTGACACCATGGCCCTGGGGACACTCTGGGGACACCATGGGCACCACGACCAGCCCATGGTTGTGAGACCATGGCTCTGGGGACACCCTGGGGACACCATGGCCACCGTGACCAGCCCATGGCTGTGACACCATGGCCCTGGGGACACCCTGGGGACACCATGGCCACCACAGCCAGCCCCATGGCTGTGACACCACGGCCCTGGGGACACCCTGGGGACACCATGGCCACCACGACCAGCCCATGGCTGTGACACCATGGCCCTGGGGACACCCTGGGGACACCATGGCCACCACAGCCAGCCCATGGCTGTGACACCACGGCCCTGGGGACACCCTGGGGACACCATGGCCACCACAGCCAGCCCATGGCTGTGACACCATGGCCCTGGGGACACCCTGGGGACACCATGGCCACCGTGACCAGCCCACGGCTGTGACACCACGGCCCTGGGGACACCCTGGGGACACCATGGCCACCGTGACCAGCCCATGGCTGTGACACCACGGCCCTGGGGACACCCTGGGGACACCATGGCCACCACAGCCAGCCCCATGGCTGTGACACCACGGCCCTGGGGACACGCTGGGGACACCATGGCTACCAAAGCCAGACCCATGGCTGTGACACCATGGCCCTGGGGACACCCTGGGGACACCATGGCCACCGTGACCAGCCCATGGCTGTGACACCACGGCCCTGGGGACACCCTGGGGACACCATGGCCACCGTGACCAGCCCATGGCTGGGACACCACGGCCCTGGGGACACCCTGGGGACACCATGGCCACCGTGACCAGCCCATGGCTCTGACACCATGGCCCTGGGGACACCCTGGGGACACCATGGCCACCGTGACCAGCCGATTATTGTAACACCATGGCCCTGGGGACACCCTGGGGACACCATGGCCACCACAGCCAGCCCCATGGCTGTGACACCATGGCCCTGGGGACACCCTGGGGACACTATGGCCACCACGACCAGCCCATGGCTGTGACACCATGGCCCTGGGGACACCCTGGGGACACCATGGCCACCACAGCCAGCCCCATGGCTGTGACACCATGGCCCTGGGGACACCCTGGGGACACCATGGCCACCACAGCCAGCCCCATGGCTGTGACACCACGGCCCTGGGGACACCCTGGGGACACCATGGCCACCACAGCCAGCCCCATGGCTGTGACACCACGGACCTGGGGACACCCTGGGGACACCATGGCCACCACAGCCAGCCCCATGGCTGTGACACCATGGCCCTGGGGACACCCTGGGGACACCATGGCCACCACAGCCAGCCCCATGGCTGTGACACCACGGCCCTGGGGACACCCTGGGGACACCATGGCCACCACAGCCAGCCCCATGGCTGTGACACCACGGCCCTGGGGACACCCTGGGGACACCATGGCCACCGTGACCAGCCCATGGCTGTGACACCACGGCCCTGGGGACACCCTGGGGACACCATGGCCACCGTGACCAGCCCATGGCTGTGACACCACGGCCCTGGGGACACCCTGGGGACACCATGGCCACCGTGACCAGCCCATGGCTGTGACACCATGACCCTGGGGACACCCTGGGGACACCATGGCCACCACAGCCAGCCCCATGGCTGTGACACCACGGCCCTGGGGACACCCTGGGAACACCATGGCCACCGTGACCAGCCCATGGCTGTGACACCATGGCCCTGGGGACACCCTGGGGACACCATGGCCACCACAGCCAGCCCCATGGCTGTGACACCATGGCCCTGGGGACACCCTGGGGACACCATGGCCACCGTGACCAGCCCCATGGCTGTGACACCATGGCCCTGGGGACACCCTGGGGACACCATGGCCACCACAGCCAGCCCATGGCTGTGACACCATGGCCCTGGGGACACCCTGGGGACACCATGGGCACCACGAACAGCCCCATGGCTGTGACACCATGGCCCTGGGGACACCCTGGGGACACCATGGCCACCACAGCCAGCCCCATGGCTGTGACACCATGGCCCTGGGGACACCCTGGGGACACCATGGCCACCACGAACAGCCCCATGGCTGTGACACCACGGCCCTGGGGACACCCTGGGGACACCATGGCCACCGTGACCAGCCCATGGCTGTGACACCACGGCCCTGGGGACACCCTGGGGACACCATGGCCACCGTGAACAGCCCATGGCTGTGACACCACGGCCCTGGGGACACCCTGGGGACACCATGGCCACCGTGACCAGCCCATGGCTGTTCCACCACGGCCCTGGGGACACCCTGGGGACACCATGGCCACCACAGCCAGCCCCATGGCTGTGACACCACGGCCCTGGGGACACCCTGGGGACACCATGGCTACCACAGCCAGCCCCATGGCTGTGACACCATGGCCCTGGGGACACCCTGGGGACACCATGGCCACCGTGACCAGCCCACGGCTGTGACACCACGGCCCTGGGGACACCCTGGAGACACCCTGGGGAAACCATGGCCACCATGACCAGCCCATCGCTGTGACACCACGGCCCTGGGGACACCCTGGGGACACCCTGGCCACCGTGACCAGCCCATGGTTGTGACACCATGGCCCTGGGGACACCCTGGGGACACCATGGCCACCGTGACCAGCCGATTATTGTAACACCATGGCCCTGGGGACACCCTGGGGACACCATGGCCACCGTGACCAGCCCATGGCCGTGACACCATGGCCCTGGGGACACCCTGGGGACACCATGGCCACCACGACCAGCCCATGGCTGTGACACCATGGCCCTGGGGACACCCTGGGGACACCATGGCCACCACAGCCAGCCCCATGGCTGTGACACCATGGCCCTGGGGACACCCTGGGGACACCATGGCCACCACAGCCAGCCCCATGGCTGTGACACCACGGCCCTGGGGACACCCTGGGGACACCATGGCCACCACAGCCAGCCCCATGGCTGTGACACCACGGCCCTGGGGACACCCTGGGGACACCATGGCCACCACGACCAGCCCCATGGCTGTGACACCATGGCCCTGGGGACACTCGGGGGCACCATGGCCACCACGACCAGCCCATGGTTGTGAGACCATGGCCCTGGGGACACCCTGGGGACACCATGGCCACCGTGACCATCCCATGGCTGTAACACCATGGCCCTGGGGACACCCTGGGGACACCATGGCCACCGTGAACAGCCCATGGCTGTGACACCACGGACCTGGGGACACCCTGGGGACACCATGGCCACCGTGACCAGCCCATGGCTGTGACACCATGGCCCTGGGGACACCCTGGGGACACCATGGCCACCGTGACCAGCCCATGGCTGTGACACCATGGCCCTGGGGACACTCTGGGGACACCATGGCCACCACAGCCAGCCCCATGGCTGTGGCACCACGGCCCTGGGGACACCCTGGGGACACCATGGCCACCGTGACCAGCCCATGGCTGTGACACCATGGCCATGGGGACACCCTGGGGACACCATGGCCACCGTGACCGGCCCATTGCTGTAACACCATGGCCCTGGGGACACCCTGGGGACACCATGGCCACCACAGCCAGCCCATGGCTGTGACACCATGGCCCTGGGGACACCCTGGGGACACCATGGCTACCACAGCCAGCCCCATGGCTGTGACACCACGGCCCTGGGGACACCCTGGGGACACCATGGCCACCACAGCCAGCCCCATGGCTGTGACACCATGGCCCTGGGGACACCCTGGGGACACCATGGCCACCGTGACCAGCCCATGGCTGTGACACCATGGCCCTGGGGACACCCTGGGGACACCATGGCCACCACAGCCAGCCCCATGGCTGTGACACCATGGCCCTGGGGACACCCTGGGGACACCATGGCTACCACAGCCAGCCCATGGCTGTGACACCATGGCCCTGGGGACACCCTGGGGACACCATGGCCACTGTAACCAGCCAATGGTTGTGACACCACGGCCCTGGGGACACCCTGGGGACACCATGGCCACCGTGACCAGCCCATGGCTGTGACACCATGGCCCTGGGGACACCCTGGGGACACCATGGCCACCATGACCAGCCCCATGGCTGTGACACCATGGCCCTGGGGACACCCTGGGGACACCATGGCCACCACAGCCAGCCCCATGGCTGTGACACCATGGCCCTGGGGACACCCTGGGGACACCATGGCCACCGTGACCAGCCCATGGCTGTGACACCACGGCCCTTGGGACACCCTGGGGACACCATGGCCACCACAGCCAGCCCCATGGCTGTGACACCACGGCCCTGGGGACACCCTGGGGACAACATGGCCACCGTGACCAGCCCATGGCTGTGACACCATGGCCCTGGGGACACCCTGGGGACACCATGGCCACCGTGACCAGCCCATGGCTATGACACCATGGCCCTGGGGACACCCTGGGGACACCATGGCCACCACAGCCAGCCCCATGGCTGTGACACCACGGCCCTGGGGACACCCTGGGGACACCATGGCCACCACGACCAGCCCATGGCTGTGACACCATGGCCCTGGGGACACCCTGGGGACACCATGGCCACCACAGCCAGCCCATGGCTGTGACACCACGGCCCTGGGGACACCCTGGGGACACCATGGCCACCACAGCCAGCCCATGGCTGTGACACCATGGCCCTGGGGACACCCTGGGGACACCATGGCCACCGTGACCAGCCCACGGCTGTGACACCACGGCCCTGGGGACACCCTGGGGACACCATGGCCACCGTGACCAGCCCATGGCTGTGACACCACGGCCCTGGGGACACCCTGGGGACACCATGGCCACCACAGCCAGCCCCATGGCTGTGACACCACGGCCCTGGGGACACCCTGGGGACACCATGGCTACCACAGCCAGCCCCATGGCTGTGACACCATGGCCCTGGGGACACCCTGGGGACACCATGGCCACCGTGACCAGCCCATGGCTGTGACACCACGGCCCTGGGGACACCCTGGGGACACCATGGCCACCGTGACCAGCCCATGGCTGGGACACCACGGCCCTGGGGACACCCTGGGGACACCATGGCCACCGTGACCAGCCCATGGCTCTGACACCATGGCCCTGGGGACACCCTGGGGACACCATGGCCACC
Organism: Phalacrocorax carbo; assembly: GCF_963921805.1. NCBI lineage: Eukaryota > Metazoa > Chordata > Aves > Suliformes > Phalacrocoracidae > Phalacrocorax > Phalacrocorax carbo. The sequence continues at coordinate 351,894 of NW_026990239.1, read as the reverse complement.
GTGACCAGCCGATTATTGTAACACCATGGCCCTGGGGACACCCTGGGGACACCATGGCCACCGTGACCAGCCCATGGCCATGACACCATGGCCCTGGGGACACCCTGGGGACACTATGGCCACCACGACCAGCCCATGGCTGTGACACCATGGCCCTGGGGACACCCTGGGGACACCATGGCCACCACAGCCAGCCCCATGGCTGTGACACCATGGCCCTGGGGACACCCTGGGGACACCATGGCCACCACAGCCAGCCCCATGGCTGTGACACCACGGCCCTGGGGACATCCTGGGGACACCATGGCCACCACAGCCAGCCCCATGGCTGTGACACCACGGCCCTGGGGACACCCTGGGGACACCATGGCCACCACGACCAGCCCCATGGCTGTGACACCATGGCCCTGGGGACACTCTGGGGACACCATGGCCACCACGACCAGCCCACGGCTGTGACACCACGGCCCTGGGGACACCCTGGGGACACCATGGCCACCACAGCCAGCCCATGGCTGTAACACCATGGCCCTGGGGACACCCTGGGGACACCATGGCCACCGTGACCAGCCCATGGCTGTGACACCACGGACCTGGGGACACCCTGGGGACACCATGGCCACCGTGACCAGCCCATGGCTGTGACACCATGGCCCTGGGGACACCCTGGGGACACCATGGCCACCACAGCAAGCCCCATGGCTGTGACACCATGGCCCTGGGGACACCCTGGGGACACCATGGCCACCACAGCCAGCCCCATGGCTGTGACACCATGGCCCTGGGGACACCCTGGGGACACCATGGCCACCGTGACCAGCCCATGGCTGTAACACCACGGCCCTGGGGACACCCTGGGGACACCATGGCCACCACAGCCAGCCCCATGGCTGTGACACCACGGCCCTGGGGACACCCTGGGGACACCATGGCCACCGTGACCAGCCCATGGCTGTGACACCACGGCCCTGGGGACACCCTGGGGACACCATGGCCACCGTGACCAGCCCATGGCTGTGACACCATGGCCCTGGGGACACCCTGGGGACACCATGGCCACCACAGCCAGCCCCATGGCTGTGACACCATGGCCCTGGGGACACCCTGGGGACACCATCGCCACCACGACCAGCCCATGGCTGTGACACCATGGCCCTGGGGACACCCTGGGGACACCATGGCCACCGTGACCAGCCCATGGCTGTGACACCACGGCCCTGGGGACACACTGGGGACACCATGGCCACCACAGCCAGCCCCATGGCTGTGACACCATGGTCCTGGGGACACCCTGGGGACACCATGGCCACCGTGACCAGCCCATGGCTGTGACACCACGGCCCTGGGGACACCCTGGGGACACCATGGCCACCGTGACCAGCCCATGGCTGTGACACCATGGCCCTGGGGACACCCTGGGGACACCATGGCCACCGTGACCAACCCATGGCTGTGACACCACGGCCATGGGGACACCCTGGGGACACCATGGCCACCACAGCCAGCCCCATGGCTGTGACACCATGGCCCTGGGGACACCCTGGGGACACCATGGCCACCACAGCCAGCCCCATGGCTGTGACACCACGGCCCTATGGACACCCTGGGGACACCATGGCCACCGTGACCAGCCGATTATTGTAACACCACGGCCCTGGGGACACCCTGGGGACACCATGGCCACCGTGACCAGCCCATGGCTGTGACACCATGGCCCTGGGGACACCCTGGGGACACCATGGCCACCACAGCCAGCCCATGGCTGTGACACCATGGCCCTGGGGACACCCTGGGGACACCATGGCCACCACGAACAGCCCCATGGCTGTGACACCACGGCCCTGGGGACACCCTGGGGACACCATGGCCACCGTGACCAGCCCATGGCTGTGACACCATGGCCCTGGGGACACCCTGGGGACACCATGGCCACCGTGACCAGCCCATGGCTGTGACACCACGGCCCTGGGGACACCCTGGGGACACCATGGCCACCGTGACCAGCCCATGGCTGTGACACCACGGCCCTGGGGACACCCTGGGGACACCATGGCCACCACAGCCAGCCCCATGGCTGTGACACCACGGCCCTGGGGACACCCTGGGGACACCATGGCCACCACGACCAGCCCCATGGCTGTGACACCATGGCCCTGGGGACACCCTGGGGACACCATGGCCACCGTGACCAGCCCACGGCTGTGACACCATGGCCCTGGGGACACCCTGGGGACACCATGGCCACCGTGACCAGCCCATGGCTGTGACACCACGGCCCTGGGGACACCCTGGGGACACCATGGCCACCGTGACCAGCCCATGGCTGTGACACCATGGCCCTGGGGACACCCTGGGGACACCATGGCCACCGTGACCAGCCGATTATTGTAACACCACGGCCCTGGGGACACCCTGGGGACACCATGGCCACCGTGACCAGCCCATGGCCGTGACACCATGGCCCTGGGGACACCCTGGGGACACCATGGCCACCACGACCAGCCCATGGCTGTGACACCATGGCCCTGGGGACACCCTGGGGACACCATGGCCACCACAGCCAGCCCCATGGCTGTGACACCATGGCCCTGGGGACACCCTGGGGACACCATGGCCACCACGAACAGCCCCATGGCTGTGACACCACGGCCCTGGGGACACCCTGGGGACACCATGGCCACCACAGCCAGCCCCATGGCTGTGACACCACGGCCCTGGGGACACCCTGGGGACACCATGGCCACCGTGACCAGCCCATGGCTGTGACACCACGGCCCTGGGGACACCCTGGGGACACCATGGCCACCGTGACCAGCCCATGGCTGTGACACCACGGCCCTGGGGACACCCTGGGGACACCATGGCCACCGTGACCAGCCCATGGCTGTGACACCATGACCCTGGGGACACCCTGGGGACACCATGGCCACCACAGCCAGCCCCATGGCTGTGACACCACGGCCCTGGGGACACCCTGGGAACACCATGGCCACCGTGACCAGCCCATGGCTGTGACACCATGGCCCTGGGGACACCCTGGGGACACCATGGCCACCACAGCCAGCCCCATGGCTGTGACACCATGGCCCTGGGGACACCCTGGGGACACCATGGCCACCGTGACCAGCCCCATGGCTGTGACACCATGGCCCTGGGGACACCCTGGGGACACCATGGCCACCACAGCCAGCCCATGGCTGTGACACCATGGCCCTGGGGACACCCTGGGGACACCATGGGCACCACGAACAGCCCCATGGCTGTGACACCATGGCCCTGGGGACACCCTGGGGACACCATGGCCACCACAGCCAGCCCCATGGCTGTGACACCATGGCCCTGGGGACACCCTGGGGACACCATGGCCACCACGAACAGCCCCATGGCTGTGACACCACGGCCCTGGGGACACCCTGGGGACACCATGGCCACCGTGACCAGCCCATGGCTGTGACACCACGGCCCTGGGGACACCCTGGGGACACCATGGCCACCGTGAACAGCCCATGGCTGTGACACCACGGCCCTGGGGACACCCTGGGGACACCATGGCCACCGTGACCAGCCCATGGCTGTTCCACCACGGCCCTGGGGACACCCTGGGGACACCATGGCCACCACAGCCAGCCCCATGGCTGTGACACCACGGCCCTGGGGACACCCTGGGGACACCATGGCTACCACAGCCAGCCCCATGGCTGTGACACCATGGCCCTGGGGACACCCTGGGGACACCATGGCCACCGTGACCAGCCCACGGCTGTGACACCACGGCCCTGGGGACACCCTGGAGACACCCTGGGGAAACCATGGCCACCATGACCAGCCCATCGCTGTGACACCACGGCCCTGGGGACACCCTGGGGACACCCTGGCCACCGTGACCAGCCCATGGTTGTGACACCATGGCCCTGGGGACACCCTGGGGACACCATGGCCACCGTGACCAGCCGATTATTGTAACACCATGGCCCTGGGGACACCCTGGGGACACCATGGCCACCGTGACCAGCCCATGGCCGTGACACCATGGCCCTGGGGACACCCTGGGGACACCATGGCCACCACGACCAGCCCATGGCTGTGACACCATGGCCCTGGGGACACCCTGGGGACACCATGGCCACCACAGCCAGCCCCATGGCTGTGACACCATGGCCCTGGGGACACCCTGGGGACACCATGGCCACCACAGCCAGCCCCATGGCTGTGACACCACGGCCCTGGGGACACCCTGGGGACACCATGGCCACCACAGCCAGCCCCATGGCTGTGACACCACGGCCCTGGGGACACCCTGGGGACACCATGGCCACCACGACCAGCCCCATGGCTGTGACACCATGGCCCTGGGGACACTCGGGGGCACCATGGCCACCACGACCAGCCCATGGTTGTGAGACCATGGCCCTGGGGACACCCTGGGGACACCATGGCCACCGTGACCATCCCATGGCTGTAACACCATGGCCCTGGGGACACCCTGGGGACACCATGGCCACCGTGAACAGCCCATGGCTGTGACACCACGGACCTGGGGACACCCTGGGGACACCATGGCCACCGTGACCAGCCCATGGCTGTGACACCATGGCCCTGGGGACACCCTGGGGACACCATGGCCACCGTGACCAGCCCATGGCTGTGACACCATGGCCCTGGGGACACTCTGGGGACACCATGGCCACCACAGCCAGCCCCATGGCTGTGGCACCACGGCCCTGGGGACACCCTGGGGACACCATGGCCACCGTGACCAGCCCATGGCTGTGACACCATGGCCATGGGGACACCCTGGGGACACCATGGCCACCGTGACCGGCCCATTGCTGTAACACCATGGCCCTGGGGACACCCTGGGGACACCATGGCCACCACAGCCAGCCCATGGCTGTGACACCATGGCCCTGGGGACACCCTGGGGACACCATGGCTACCACAGCCAGCCCCATGGCTGTGACACCACGGCCCTGGGGACACCCTGGGGACACCATGGCCACCACAGCCAGCCCCATGGCTGTGACACCATGGCCCTGGGGACACCCTGGGGACACCATGGCCACCGTGACCAGCCCATGGCTGTGACACCATGGCCCTGGGGACACCCTGGGGACACCATGGCCACCACAGCCAGCCCCATGGCTGTGACACCATGGCCCTGGGGACACCCTGGGGACACCATGGCTACCACAGCCAGCCCATGGCTGTGACACCATGGCCCTGGGGACACCCTGGGGACACCATGGCCACTGTAACCAGCCAATGGTTGTGACACCACGGCCCTGGGGACACCCTGGGGACACCATGGCCACCGTGACCAGCCCATGGCTGTGACACCATGGCCCTGGGGACACCCTGGGGACACCATGGCCACCATGACCAGCCCCATGGCTGTGACACCATGGCCCTGGGGACACCCTGGGGACACCATGGCCACCACAGCCAGCCCCATGGCTGTGACACCATGGCCCTGGGGACACCCTGGGGACACCATGGCCACCGTGACCAGCCCATGGCTGTGACACCACGGCCCTTGGGACACCCTGGGGACACCATGGCCACCACAGCCAGCCCCATGGCTGTGACACCACGGCCCTGGGGACACCCTGGGGACAACATGGCCACCGTGACCAGCCCATGGCTGTGACACCATGGCCCTGGGGACACCCTGGGGACACCATGGCCACCGTGACCAGCCCATGGCTATGACACCATGGCCCTGGGGACACCCTGGGGACACCATGGCCACCACAGCCAGCCCCATGGCTGTGACACCACGGCCCTGGGGACACCCTGGGGACACCATGGCCACCACGACCAGCCCATGGCTGTGACACCATGGCCCTGGGGACACCCTGGGGACACCATGGCCACCACAGCCAGCCCATGGCTGTGACACCACGGCCCTGGGGACACCCTGGGGACACCATGGCCACCACAGCCAGCCCATGGCTGTGACACCATGGCCCTGGGGACACCCTGGGGACACCATGGCCACCGTGACCAGCCCACGGCTGTGACACCACGGCCCTGGGGACACCCTGGGGACACCATGGCCACCGTGACCAGCCCATGGCTGTGACACCACGGCCCTGGGGACACCCTGGGGACACCATGGCCACCACAGCCAGCCCCATGGCTGTGACACCACGGCCCTGGGGACACCCTGGGGACACCATGGCTACCACAGCCAGCCCCATGGCTGTGACACCATGGCCCTGGGGACACCCTGGGGACACCATGGCCACCGTGACCAGCCCATGGCTGTGACACCACGGCCCTGGGGACACCCTGGGGACACCATGGCCACCGTGACCAGCCCATGGCTGGGACACCACGGCCCTGGGGACACCCTGGGGACACCATGGCCACCGTGACCAGCCCATGGCTCTGACACCATGGCCCTGGGGACACCCTGGGGACACCATGGCCACCGTGACCAGCCGATTATTGTAACACCATGGCCCTGGGGACACCCTGGGGACACCATGGCCACCGTGACCAGCCCATGGCCATGACACCATGGCCCTGGGGACACCCTGGGGACACTATGGCCACCACGACCAGCCCATGGCTGTGACACCATGGCCCTGGGGACACCCTGGGGACACCATGGCCACCACAGCCAGCCCCATGGCTGTGACACCATGGCCCTGGGGACACCCTGGGGACACCATGGCCACCACAGCCAGCCCCATGGCTGTGACACCACGGCCCTGGGGACATCCTGGGGACACCATGGCCACCACAGCCAGCCCCATGGCTGTGACACCACGGCCCTGGGGACACCCTGGGGACACCATGGCCACCACGACCAGCCCCATGGCTGTGACACCATGGCCCTGGGGACACTCTGGGGACACCATGGCCACCACGACCAGCCCACGGCTGTGACACCACGGCCCTGGGGACACCCTGGGGACACCATGGCCACCACAGCCAGCCCATGGCTGTAACACCATGGCCCTGGGGACACCCTGGGGACACCATGGCCACCGTGACCAGCCCATGGCTGTGACACCACGGACCTGGGGACACCCTGGGGACACCATGGCCACCGTGACCAGCCCATGGCTGTGACACCATGGCCCTGGGGACACCCTGGGGACACCATGGCCACCACAGCAAGCCCCATGGCTGTGACACCATGGCCCTGGGGACACCCTGGGGACACCATGGCCACCACAGCCAGCCCCATGGCTGTGACACCATGGCCCTGGGGACACCCTGGGGACACCATGGCCACCGTGACCAGCCCATGGCTGTAACACCACGGCCCTGGGGACACCCTGGGGACACCATGGCCACCACAGCCAGCCCCATGGCTGTGACACCACGGCCCTGGGGACACCCTGGGGACACCATGGCCACCGTGACCAGCCCATGGCTGTGACACCACGGCCCTGGGGACACCCTGGGGACACCATGGCCACCGTGACCAGCCCATGGCTGTGACACCATGGCCCTGGGGACACCCTGGGGACACCATGGCCACCACAGCCAGCCCCATGGCTGTGACACCATGGCCCTGGGGACACCCTGGGGACACCATCGCCACCACGACCAGCCCATGGCTGTGACACCATGGCCCTGGGGACACCCTGGGGACACCATGGCCACCGTGACCAGCCCATGGCTGTGACACCACGGCCCTGGGGACACACTGGGGACACCATGGCCACCACAGCCAGCCCCATGGCTGTGACACCATGGTCCTGGGGACACCCTGGGGACACCATGGCCACCGTGACCAGCCCATGGCTGTGACACCACGGCCCTGGGGACACCCTGGGGACACCATGGCCACCGTGACCAGCCCATGGCTGTGACACCATGGCCCTGGGGACACCCTGGGGACACCATGGCCACCGTGACCAACCCATGGCTGTGACACCACGGCCATGGGGACACCCTGGGGACACCATGGCCACCACAGCCAGCCCCATGGCTGTGACACCATGGCCCTGGGGACACCCTGGGGACACCATGGCCACCACAGCCAGCCCCATGGCTGTGACACCACGGCCCTATGGACACCCTGGGGACACCATGGCCACCGTGACCAGCCGATTATTGTAACACCACGGCCCTGGGGACACCCTGGGGACACCATGGCCACCGTGACCAGCCCATGGCTGTGACACCATGGCCCTGGGGACACCCTGGGGACACCATGGCCACCACAGCCAGCCCATGGCTGTGACACCATGGCCCTGGGGACACCCTGGGGACACCATGGCCACCACGAACAGCCCCATGGCTGTGACACCACGGCCCTGGGGACACCCTGGGGACACCATGGCCACCGTGACCAGCCCATGGCTGTGACACCATGGCCCTGGGGACACCCTGGGGACACCATGGCCACCGTGACCAGCCCATGGCTGTGACACCACGGCCCTGGGGACACCCTGGGGACACCATGGCCACCGTGACCAGCCCATGGCTGTGACACCACGGCCCTGGGGACACCCTGGGGACACCATGGCCACCACAGCCAGCCCCATGGCTGTGACACCACGGCCCTGGGGACACCCTGGGGACACCATGGCCACCACGACCAGCCCCATGGCTGTGACACCATGGCCCTGGGGACACCCTGGGGACACCATGGCCACCGTGACCAGCCCACGGCTGTGACACCATGGCCCTGGGGACACCCTGGGGACACCATGGCCACCGTGACCAGCCCATGGCTGTGACACCACGGCCCTGGGGACACCCTGGGGACACCATGGCCACCGTGACCAGCCCATGGCTGTGACACCATGGCCCTGGGGACACCCTGGGGACACCATGGCCACCGTGACCAGCCGATTATTGTAACACCACGGCCCTGGGGACACCCTGGGGACACCATGGCCACCGTGACCAGCCCATGGCCGTGACACCATGGCCCTGGGGACACCCTGGGGACACCATGGCCACCACGACCAGCCCATGGCTGTGACACCATGGCCCTGGGGACACCCTGGGGACACCATGGCCACCACAGCCAGCCCCATGGCTGTGACACCATGGCCCTGGGGACACCCTGGGGACACCATGGCCACCACGAACAGCCCCATGGCTGTGACACCACGGCCCTGGGGACACCCTGGGGACACCATGGCCACCACAGCCAGCCCCATGGCTGTGACACCACGGCCCTGGGGACACCCTGGGGACACCATGGCCATCACGACCAGCCCCATGGCTGTGACACCATGGCCCTGGGGACACTCTGGGGACACCATGGGCACCACGACCAGCCCATGGTTGTGAGACCATGGCTCTGGGGACACCCTGGGGACACCATGGCCACCGTGACCAGCCCATGGCTGTGACACCATGGCCCTGGGGACACCCTGGGGACACCAAGGCCACCACAGCCAGCCCCATGGCTGTGACACCACGGCCCTGGGGACACCCTGGGGACACCATGGCCACCACGACCAGCCCATGGCTGTGACACCATGGCCCTGGGGACACCCTGGGGACACCATGGCCACCACAGCCAGCCCATGGCTGTGACACCACGGCCCTGGGGACACCCTGGGGACACCATGGCCACCACAGCCAGCCCATGGCTGTGACACCATGGCCCTGGGGACACCCTGGGGACACCATGGCCACCGTGACCAGCCCACGGCTGTGACACCACGGCACTGGGGACACCCTGGGGACAACATGGCCACCACGACCAGCCCATGGCTGTGACACCACGGCCCTGGGGACACCCTGGGGACACCATGGCCACCACAGCCAGCCCCATGGCTGTGACACCACGGCCCTGGGGACACCCTGGGGACACCATGGCTACCAAAGCCAGACCCATGGCTGTGACACCATGGCCCTGGGGACACCCTGGGGACACCATGGCCACCGTGACCAGCCCATGGCTGTGACACCACGGCCCTGGGGACACCCTGGGGACACCATGGCCACCGTGACCAGCCCATGGCTGGGACACCACGGCCCTGGGGACACCCTGGGGACACCATGGCCACCGTGACCAGCCCATGGCTGTGACACCATGGCCCTGGGGACACCCTGGGGACACCATGGCCACCGTGACCAGCCGATTATTGTAACACCATGGCCCTGGGGACACCCTGGGGACACCATGGCCACCACAGCCAGCCCCATGGCTGTGACACCATGGCCCTGGGGACACCCTGGGGACACTATGGCCACCACGACCAGCCCATGGCTGTGACACCATGGCCCTGGGGACACCCTGGGGACACCATGGCCACCACAGCCAGCCCCATGGCTGTGACACCATGGCCCTGGGGACACCCTGGGGACACCATGGCCACCACAGCCAGCCCCATGGCTGTGACACCACGGCCCTGGGGACACCCTGGGGACACCATGGCCACCACAGCCAGCCCCATGGCTGTGACACCACGGCCCTGGGGACACCCTGGGGACACCATGGCCACCACGACCAGCCCCATGGCTGTGACACCATGGCCCTGGGGACACCCTGGGGACACCATGGCCACCATGACCAGCCCATGGCTGTGACACCACGGCCCTGGGGACACCCTGGGGACACCATGGCCACCACGAACAGCCCCATGGCTGTGACACCATGGCCCTGGGGACACCCTGGGGACACCATGGCCACCGTGACCAGCCCATGGCTGTGACACCACGGCCCTGGGGACACCCTGGGGACACCATGGCCACCGTGACCAGCCCATGGCTGTGACACCATGGCCCTGGGGACACCCTGGGGACACCATGGCCACCACAGCCAGCCCCATGGCTGTGACACCATGGCCCTGGGGACACCCTGGGGACACCATCGCCACCACGACCAGCCCATGGCTGTGACACCATGGCCCTGGGGACACCCTGGGGACACCATGGCCACCGTGACCAGCCCATGGCTGTGACACCACGGCCCAGGGGACACACTGGGGACACCATGGCCACCACAGCCAGCCCCATGGCTGTGACACCATGGTCCTGGGGACACCCTGGGGACACCATGGCCACCGTGACCAGCCCATGGCTGTGACACCACGGCCCTGGGGACACCCTGGGGACACCATGGCCACCGTGACCAGCCCATGGCTGTGACACCATGGCCCTGGGGACACCCTGGGGACACCATGGCCACCGTGACCAACCCATGGCTGTGACACCACGGCCATGGGGACACCCTGGGGACACCATGGCCACCACAGCCAGCCCCATGGCTGTGACACCATGGCCCTGGGGACACCCTGGGGACACCATGGCCACCACAGCCAGCCCCATGGCTGTGACACCACGGCCCTGTGGACACCCTGGGGACACCATGGCCACCACGAACAGCCCCATGGCTGTGACACCACGGCCCTGGGGACACCCTGGGGACACCATGGCCACCGTGACCAGCCGATTATTGTAACACCACGGCCCTGGGGACACCCTGGGGACACCATGGCCACCGTGAACAGCCCATGGCTGTGACACCATGGCCATGGGGACACCCTGGGGACACCATGGCCACCACAGCGAGCCCATGGCTGTGACACCATGGCCCTGGGGACACCCTGGGGACACCATGGCCACCACGAACAGCCCCATGGCTGTGACACCACGGCCCTGGGGACACCCTGGGGACACCATGGCCACCGTGACCAGCCCATGGCTGTGACACCATGGCCCTGGGGACACCCTGGGGACACCATGGCCACCGTGACCAGCCCATGGCTGTGACACCACGGCCCTGGGGACACCCTGGGGACACCATGGCCACCGTGACCAGCCCATGGCTGTGACACCACGGCCCTGGGGACACCCTGGGGACACCATGGCCACCACAGCCAGCCCCATGGCTGTGACACCACGGCCCTGGGGACACCCTGGGGACACCATGGCCACCACGACCAGCCCATGGCTGTGACACCATGGCCCTGGGGACACCCTGGGGACACCATGGCCACCGTGACCAGCCCACGGCTGTGACACCACGGCCCTGGGGACACCCTGGGGACACCATGGCCACCGTGACCAGCCCATGGCTGTGACACCACGGCCCTGGGGACACCCTGGGGACACCATGGCCACCGTGACCAGCCCATGGCTGTGACACCATGGCCCTGGGGACACCCTGGGGACACCATGGCCACCGTGACCAGCCGATTATTGTAACACCATGGCCCTGGGGACACCCTGGGGACACCATGGCCACCGTGACCAGCCCATGGCCGTGACACCATGGCCCTGGGGACACCCTGGGGACACCATGGCCACCACGACCAGCCCATGGCTGTGACACCATGGCCCTGGGGACACCCTGGGGACACCATGGCCACCACAGCCAGCCCCATGGCTGTGACACCATGGCCCTGGGGACACCCTGGGGACACCATGGCCACCACGAACAGCCCCATGGCTGTGACACCACGGCCCTGGGGACACCCTGGGGACACCATGGCCACCACAGCCAGCCCCATGGCTGTGACACCACGGCCCTGGGGACACCCTGGGGACACCATGGCCATCACGAACAGCCCCATGGCTGTGACACCATGGCCCTGGGGACACTCTGGGGACACCATGGGCACCACGACCAGCCCATGGTTGTGAGACCATGGCCCTGGGGACACCCTGGGGACACCATGGCCACCACAGCCAGCCCCATGGCTGTGACACCATGGCCCTGGGGACACCCTGGGGACACCATGGCCACCACAGCCAGCCCATGGCTGTGACACCATGGCCCTGGCGACACCCTGGGGACACCATGGCCACCGTGACCAGCCCATGGCTGTGACACCATGGCCCTGGGGACACCCTGGGGACACCATGGCCACCGTGACCAGCCCATGTCTGTGACACCACGGCCCTGGGGACACCCTGGGGACACCATGGCCACCACAGCCAGCCCCATTGCTGTGACACCACGGCCCTGGGGACACCCTGGGGACACCATGGCCACCACGACCAGCACATGGCTGTGACACCATGGCCCTGGGGACACCCTGGGGACACCATGGCCACCATGACCAGCCCATGGCTGTGACACCACGGCCCTGGGGACACCCTGGGGACACCATGGCCACCACAGCCAGCCCCATGGCTGTGACACCATGGCCCTGGGGACACCCTGGGGACACCATGGCCACCACAGCCAGCCCCATGGCTGTGACACCATGGCCCTGGGGACACCCTGGGGACACCATGGCCACCATGAACAGCCCATGGCTGTGACACCACGGCCCTGGGGACACCATGGCCACCGTGACCAGCCCATGGCTGTCACACCATGGCCCTGGGGACACCCTGGGGACACCATGGCCACCGTGACCAGCCCATGGCTGTGACACCATGACCCTGGGGACACCCTGGGGACACCATGGCCACCACAGCCAGCCCCATGGCTGTGACACCACGGCCCTGGGGACACCCTGGGGACACCATGGCCACCACGACCAGCCCATGGCTGTGACACCATGGCCCTGGGGACACCCTGGGGACACCATGGCCACCGTGACCAGCCCATGGCTGTGACACCATGGCCCTGGGGACACCATGGCCACCACAGCCAGACCCATGGCTGTGACACCATGGTCCTGGGGACACCATGGCTACCACAGCCATCCCATGGCTGTAACACCATGGCCCTGGGGACACCCTGGGGACACCATGGCCACTGTGACCAGCCCATGGCTGTGACACCACGGCCCTGGGGACACCCTGGGGACACCATGGCCACCGTGACCAGCCCATGGCTGTGACACCACGGCCCTGGGGACACCCTGGGGACACCATGGCCACCACAGCCAGCCCCATGGCTGTGACACCACGGCCCTGGGGACACCCTGGGGACACCATGGCCACCACGACCAGCCCATGGCTGTGACACCATGGCCCTGGGGACACCCTGGGGACACCATGGCCACCATGACCAGCCCATGGCTGTGACACCACGGCCCTGGGGACACCCTGGGGACACCATGGCCACCACAGCCAGACCCATGGCTGTGACACCATGGCCCTGGGGACACCCTGGGGACACCATGGCCACCGTGACCAGCCCCATGGCTGTGACACCATGGCCCTGGGGACACCCTGGGGACACCATGGCCACCGTGAACAGCCCATGGCTGTGACACCATGGCCCTGGGGACACCATGGCCACCGTGACCAGCCCATGGCTGTGACACCACGGCCCTGGGGACACCCTGGGGACACCATGGCCACCGTGACCAGCCCATGGCTGTGACACCATGGCCCTGGGGACACCCTGGGGACACCATGGCCACTGTGACCAGCCCATGGCTGTGACACCACGGACCTGGGGACACCCTGGGGACACCATGGCCACCGTGAACAGCCCATGGCTGTGACACCACGGCCCTGGGGACACCCTGGGGACACCATGGCCACCACAGCCAGCCCCATGGCTGTGACACCACGGCCCTGGGGACACCCTGGGGACACCATGGCCACCACGACCAGCCCATGGCTGTGACACCATGGCCCTGGGGACACCCTGGGGACACCATGGCCACCATGACCAGCCCATGGCTGTGACACCACGGCCCTGGGGACACCCTGGGGACACCATGGCCACCACAGCCAACCCCATGGCTGTGACACCATGGCCCTGGGGACACCCTGGGGACACCATGGCCACCACAGCCAGACCCATGGCTGTGACACCATGGCCCTGGGGACACCCTGGTGATACCATGGCCACCACAGCCAGCCCCATGGCTGTGACACCATGGCCCTGGGGACACCCTGGGGACACCATGGCCACCGTGACCAGCCCATGGCTGTGACACCACGGCCCTGGGGACACCCTGGGGACACCATGGCCACCACAGCCAGCCCCATGGCTGTGACACCACGGCCCTGGGGACACCCTGGGGACACCATGGCCACCGTGACCAGCCCATGGCTGGGACACCACGGCCCTGGGGACACCCTGGGGACACCATGGCCACCGTGACCAGCCCATGGCTGTGACACTATGGCCCTGGGGACACCCTGGGGACACCATGGCCACCACAGCCAGCCCCATGGCTGTGACACCACGGCCCTGGGGACACCCTGGGGACACCATGGCCACCACGACCAGCCCATGGCTGTGACACCATGGCCCTGGGGACACCCTGGGGACACCATGGCCACCGTGACCAGCCCATGGCTGTGACACCACGGCCCTGGGGACACCCTGGAGACACCATGGCCACCACAGCCAGCCCCATGGCTGTGACACCATGGCCCTGGGGACACCCTGGGGACACCATGGCCACCGTGACCAGCCCATGGCTGTGACACCACGGCCCTGGGGACACCCTGGGGACACCATGGCCACCGTGACCAGCCCATGGCTGTGACACCATGGCCCTGGGGACACCCTGGGGCCACCATGGCCACCGTGACCAACCCATGGCTGTGACACCATGGCCCTGGGGACACCCTGGGGACACCATGGCCACCGTGACCAGCCCATGGCTGTGACACCACGGCCCTGGGGACACCCTGGGGACACCATGGCCACCACAGCCAGCCCCATGGCTGTGACACCACGGCCCTGGGGACACCCTGGGGACACCATGGCCACCACGACCAGCCCATAGCTGTGACACCATGGCCCTGGGGACACCCTGGGGACACCATGGCCACCGTGACCAGCCCATGGCTGTGACACCACGGCCCTGGGGACACCCTGGGGACACCATGGCCACCACAGCCAGACCCATGGCTGTGACACCATGGCCCTGGGGACACCCTGGGGACACCATGGCCACCGTGACCAGCCCCATGGCTGTGACACCATGGCCCTGGGGACACCCTGGGGACACCATGGCCACCGTGAACAGCCCATGGCTGTGACACCACGGCCCTGGGGACACCATGGCCACCGTGACCAGCCCATGGCTGTGACACCACGGACCTGGGGACACCCTGGGGACACCATGGCCACCGTGACCAGCCCATGGCTGTGACACCATGGCCCTGGGGACACCCTGGGGACACCATGGCCACTGTGACCAGCCCATGGCTGTGACACCACGGCCCTGGGGACACCCTGGGGACACCATGGCCACCGTGACCAGCCCATGGCTGTGACACCACGGCCCTGGGGACACCCTGGGGACACCATGGCCACCACAGCCAGCCCCATGGCTGTGACATCACGGCCCTGGGGACACCCTGGGGACACCATGGCCACTGTGACCAGCCCATGGCTGTGACACCATGGCCCTGGGGACACCCTGGGGACACCATGGCCACCATGACCAGCCCATGGCTGTGACACCACGGCCCTGGGGACACCCTGGGGACACCATGGCCACCACAGCCAGCCCCATGGCTGTGACACCATGGCCCTGGGGACACCCTGGGGACACCATGGCCACCACAGCCAGCCCCATGGCTGTGACACCATGGCCCTGGGGACACCCTGGTGATACCATGGCCACCACAGCCAGCCCCATGGCTGTGACACCATGGCCCTGGGGACACCCTGGGGACACCATGGCCACCACGACTAGCCCATGGCTGTGACACCACGGCCCTGGGGACACCCTGGGGACACCATGGCCACCATGACCAGCCCATGGCTGTGACACCACGGCCCTGGGGACACCCTGGGGACACCATGGCCACCACAGCCAGCCCCATGGCTGTGACACCATGGCCCTGGGGACACCCTGGGGACACCATGGCCACCACAGCCAGCCCCATGGCTGTGACACCATGGCCCTGGGGACACCCTGGTGATACCATGGCCACCACAGCCAGCCCCATGGCTGTGACACCATGGCCCTGGGGACACCCTGGGGACACCATGGCCACCGTGACCAGCCCATGGCTGTGACACCACGGCCCTGGGGACACCCTGGGGACACCATGGCCACCACAGCCAGCCCCATGGCTGTGACACCACGGCCCTGGGGACACCCTGGGGACACCATGGCCACCACAGCCAGCCCCATGGCTGTGACACCATGGCCCTGGGGACACCCTGGGGACACCATGGCCACCACAGCCAGCCCATGGCTGTGACACCATGGCCCTGGGGACACCCTGGGGACACCATGGCCACCACAGCCAGCCCCATGGCTGTGACACCATGGCCCTGGGGACACCCTGGGGACACCATGGCCACCGTGAACAGCCCATGGCTGTGACACCACGGCCCTGGGGACACCATGGCCACCGTGACCAGCCCATGGCTGTGACACCACGGCCCTGGGGACACCCTGGGGACACCATGGCCACCGTGACCAGCCCATGGCTGTGACACCATGGCCCTGGGGACACCCTGGGGACACCATGGCCACTGTGACCAGCCCATGGCTGTGACACCACGGCCCTGGGGACACCCTGGGGACACCATGGCCACCGTGACCAGCCCATGGCTGTGACACCACGGCCCTGGGGACACCCTGGGGACACCATGGCCACCACAGCCAGCCCCATGGCTGTGACACCACGGCCCTGGGGACACCCTGGGGACACCATGGCCACCACGACCAGCCCATGGCTGTGACACCATGGCCCTGGGGACACCCTGGGGACACCATGGCCACCATGACCAGCCCATGGCTGTGACACCACGGCCCTGGGGACACCCTGGGGACACCATGGCCACCACAGCCAGCCCCATGGCTGTGACACCATGGCCCTGGGGACACCCTGGGGACACCATGGCCACCACAGCCAGCCCCATGGCTGTGACACCATGGCCCTGGAGACACCCTGGGGACACCATGGCCACCGTGAACAGCCCATGGCTGTGACACCACGGCCCTGGGGACACCATGGCCACCGTGACCAGCCCATGGCTGTGACACCACGGCCCTGGGGACACCCTGGGGACACCATGGCCACCGTGACCAGCCCATGGCTGTGACACCATGGCCCTGGGGACACCCTGGGGACACCATGGCCACCACGAACAGTCCATGGCTGTGACACCATGGCCCTGGGGACACCCTGGGGACATCATGGCCACCACAGCCAACCCGTGGCTGTGACACCATGGCCCTGGGGACACCCTGGGGACACCATGGCCACCATGACCAGCCCATGGTTGTGACAGCATAGCCCTTGGGACACACTGGGGACACCATGGCCACCACAACCAGCCCATGGCTGTGACACCATGGCCCTGGGGACACCCTGGGGACACCATGGCCACCACAGCCAGCCCCATGGCTGTGGCACCACGGCCCTGGGGACACCCTGGGGACACCATGGCCACCGTGACCAGTCCTGTGGCTGTGACACCATGGCCCTGGGGACACCCTGGGGACACAATGGCCACCACAGCCAGCCCCATGGCTGTGACACCACGGCCCTGTGGACACCCTGGGGACACCATGGCCACCGTGACCAGCCCATGGCTGTGACACCATGGCCCTGGGGACACCCTGGGGACACCATGGCCACCACAGCCAGCCCCATGGCTGTGACACCATGGCCCTGGGGACACCCTGGGGACACCATGGCCACCGTGACGAGCCCCGTGGCTGTGACACCACGGCCCTGGGGACACCCTGGGGACACCATGGCCACCGTGACCAGCCCATGGCTGTGACACCGCGGCCCAGGGGACACCCTGGGCACACCATGGCCACCACAGCCAGCCCCATGGCTGTGACACCACGGCCCTGGGGACACCCTGGGGACACCATGGCCACAGTGACCAGCCCCGTGGCTGTGACACCACGGCCCTGGGGACACCCTGGGGACACCATGGCCACCGTGACCAGCCCATGGCTGTGACACCATGGCCCTGGGGACACCCTGGGGACACCATGGCCACCACAGCCAGCCCCATGGCTGTGACACCACGGCCCTGGGGACACCCTGGGGACACCATGGCCACCACAGCCAGCCCCATTGCTGTGACACCACGGCCCTGGGGACACCCTGGGGAGACCATGGCCACCGTGACCAGCCCATGGCTGTGACACCACGGCCCTGGGGACACCCTGGGGACACCATGGCCACCACAGCCAGCCCCATGGCTGTGACACCATGGCCCTGGGGACACCCTGGGGACACCATGGCCACCACAGCCAGAACCATGGCTGTGACACCATGGCCCTGGGGACACCCTGGGGACACCCTGGGGACACCATGGCCACCGTGACCAGCCCATGGCTGTGACACCATGGCCCTGGGGACACCCTGGGGACACCATGGCCACCACAGCCAGCCCATGGCTGTGACACCATGGCCCTGGGGACACCCTGGGGACACCATGGCCACCACAGCCAGCCCCATGGCTGTGACACCATGGCCCTGGGGACACCCTGGAGACACCATGGCCACCACGACCAGCCCCATGGCTGTGACACCATGGCCCTGGGGACACCCTGGGGACACCATGGCCACCGTGACCAGCCCATGGCTGTGACACCATGGCCCTGGGGACACCCTGGGGACACCATGGCCACCACGACCAGCCCATGGCTGTGACACCACGGCACTGGGGACACCCTGGGGACACCATGGGCACCGTGATCAGCCCATGGTTGTGACACCATGGCCCTGGGGACACCCTGGGGACACCATGGCCACCGTGACCAGCCCATGGCTGTGACACCATGGCCCTGGGGACACCCTGGGGACACCATGGCCACCACAGCCAGCCCCATGGCTGTGACACCATGGCCCTGGGGACACCCTGGGGACACCATGGCCACCGTGACCAGCCCATGGCTGTGACACCACGGCCCTGGGGACACCCTGGGGACACCATGGCCACCACGACCAGCCCATGGCTGTGACACCATGGCCCTGGGGACACCCTGGGGACACCATGGCCACTGTGACCAGCCCATGGCTGTGACACCATGGCCCTGGGGACACCCTGGGGACACCACGGCCACCACAGCCAGCCCATGGCTGTGACACCATGGCCCTGGGGACACCCTGGAAACACCCTGGGGACACCATGGCCACCACAGCCAGCCCCATTGCTGTGACACCATGGCCCTGGGGACACCCTGGAGACACCCTGGGGACACCATGGCCACCGTGACCAGCCCATGGCTGTGACACCATGGCCCTGGGGACACCCTGGGGACACCATGGCCACCACGACCAGCCCCATGGCTGTGACACCATGGCCCTGGGGACACCCTGGGGACACCATGGCCACCACAGCAAGCCCATGGCTGTGACACCATGGCCCTGGGGACACCCTGGAAACACCCTGGGGACACCATGACCAGCCCATGGCTGTGACACCATAGCCCTGGGGACACCCTGGGGACACCATGGCCACCGTGACCAGCCCATGGCTGTGACACCATGGCCCTGGGGACACCCTGGGGACACCATGGCCACCACAGCCAGCCCCATGGCTGTGACACCATGGCCCTGGGGACACCCTGGGGACACCATGGCCACCACAGCCAGCCCCATGGCTGTGACACCATGGCCCTGGGGACACCCTGGAAACACCCTGGGGACACCATGACTAGCCCATGGCTGTGACACCATGGCCCTGGGGACACCCTGGGGACACCATGGCCACCGTGACCAGCCCATGGCTGTGACACCACGGCCCTGGGGACACCCTGGGGACACCATCGCCACCACAGCCAGCCCCATGGCTGTGACACCATGGCCCTGGGGACACCCTGGGGACACCATGGCCACCACAGCCAGACCCATGGCTGTGACACCATGGCCCTGGGGACACCCTGGGGACACCATGGCCACCACAGCCAGCCCCATGGCTGTGACACCATGGTCCTGGTGACACCCTGGGGACACCATGGCCACCACAGCCAGCCCCATGGCTGTGACACCATGGCCCTGGGGACACCCTGGGGACACCATGGCCACCACAGCCAGCCCCATGGCTGTGACACCATGGCCCTGGGGACACCCTGGGGACACCATGGCCACCACAGCCAGCCCCATGGCTGTGACACCATGGCCATAGGGACACCCTGGGGACACCATGGCCTCCACAGCCAGCCCCATGGCTGTGACACCATGGCCCTGGGGACACCCTGGGGACACCATGGCCACCGTGACCAGCCCATGGCTGTGACACCATGGCCCTGGGGACACCCTGGGGACACCATGGCCACCACAGCCAGCCCCATGGCTGTGACACCACGGCCCTGGGGACACCCTGGGGACACCATGGCCACCACGACCAGCCCATGTCTGTGACACCATGGCCCTGGGGACACCCTGGGGACACCATGGCCACCACAGCCAGCCCATGGCTGTGACACCACGGCCCTGGGGACACCCTGGGGACACCATGGCCACCACAGCTAGCCCCATGGCTGTGACACCATGGCCCTGGGGACACCCTGGGCACACCATGGCCACCGTGACCAGCCCCATGGCTGTGACACCATGGCCCTGGGGACACCCTGGGGACACCCTGGGGACACCATGGGCACCACAGCCAGCCCCATGGCTGTGACACCATGGCCCTGGGGACACCCTGGGGACACCATGGCCACCACAGCCAGCCCCATGGCTGTGACACCATGGCCCTGGGGACACCCTGGGGACACCATGGCCACCACGACCAGCCCTTATCTGTGACACCATGGCCCTGGGGACACCCTGGGGACACCATGGCCACCGTGACCAGCCCATGGCTGTGACACCACGGCCCTGGGGACACCCTGGGGACACCATGGCCACCACAGCCAGCCCCATGGCTGTGACACCACGGCCCTGGGGACACCCTGGGGACACCATGGCCACCACAGCCAGCCCCATGGCTGTGACACCACGACCCTAGGGACACCCTGGGGACAACATCGCCACCGTGACCAGCCCATGGCTGTGACACCATGGCCCTGGGGACACCCTGGGGACACCATGGCCACCACAGCCAGCCCCATGGCTGTGACACCACGGCCCTGGGGACACCCTGGGGACACCATGGCCACCGTGACCAGCCCATGGCTGTGACACCATGGCCCTGGGGACACCCTGGGGACTCCCTGGCCACCACAGCCAGCCCCATGGCTGTGACACCATGGCCCTGGGGACACCCTGGGGACACCATGGCCACCGTGACCAGCCCATGGCTGTGACACCATGGCCCTGGGGACACCCTGGGGACACCATGGCCATGGGGACACCCCTGGGGACACCGCAGCCACCATGACCAGCCCATGGCTCTGACACCATGGCCGTGGGGACACCCTGGGGACACCATGGCCACCACGACCAGCCCCATGGCTGTGACACCATGGCCCTGGGGACACCCTGGGGACACCATCGCCACCGTGACCAGCCCATGGCTGTGACACCACGGCCCTGGGGACACCCTGGGGACACCATGGCCACCACAGCCAGCCTATGGCTGTTACACCACGGCCCTGGGGACACCCTGGGGACAACATGGCCACCGTGACCAGCCCATGGCCGTGACACCATTAGTCTGGGGACACCCTGGGGACACCATGGCCACCGTGACCAGCCCATGGCTGTGACACCATGGCCCTGGGGACACCCTGGGGACACCATGGCCACCACAGCCAGCCCCATGGCTGTGACACCATGGCCCTGGGGACACCCTGGGGACACCATGGCCACCACAGCCAGCCCCATGGCTGTGACACCATGGCCCTGGGGACACCCTGGGGACAACATGGCCACCACAGCCAGCCCCATGGCTGTGACACCATGGCCCTGGGGACACCCTGGGGACACCATGGCCACCACAGCTAGCCCCATGGCTGTGACACCATGGCCCTGGGGACACCCTGGGGACACCATGGCCACCACAGCCAGCCCCATGGCTGTGACACCATGGCCCTGGGGACACCCTGGGGACACCATGGCCACCACAGCCAGCCCCATGGCCATGACACCACGGCACTGGGGACACCCTGGGGACACCATGGCCACCAGAGCCAGCCCCATGGCTGTGACACCATGGCCCTGGGGACACCCTGGAAACACCATGGCCACCACAGCCAGCCCCATGGCTGTGACACCATGGCCCTGGGGACACCCTGGGGACACCATGGCCACCACAGCCAGCCCCATGGCTGTGACACCATGGCCCTGGGGACACCCTGGGGACACCATGGCCACCACAGCTAGCCCCATGGCTGTGACACCATGGCCCTGGGGACACCCTGGGGACACCATGGCCACCACAGCCAGCCCCATGGCTGTGACACCATGGCCCTGGGGACACCCTGGGGACACCATGGCCACCACAGCCAGCCCCATGGCCATGACACCACGGCCCTGGGGACACCCTGGGGACACCATGGCCACCAGAGCCAGCCCCATGGCTGTGACACCATGGCCCTGGGGACACCCTGGGGACACCATGGCCACCACAGCCAGCCCCATAGCTGGGACACCATAGCCCTGGGGACACCCTGGGGACACCATGGCCACCACAGCCAGCCCCATGGCTGTGACACCGCGGCCCTGGGGACACCCTGGGGACACCAGGGCCACCGTGACCAGCCCATGGCTGTGACACCACGGCCCTGGGGACACCCTGGGGACACCCTGGGGACACCATGGGCACCACGAACAGCCCCATGGCTGTGACACCATGGCCCTGGGGACACCCTGGGGACACCATGGCCACCACAGCCAGCCCCATGGCTGTGACACCATGGCCCTGGGGACACCCTGGGGACACCATGGCCACCACGACCAGCCCATGGCTGTGACACCATGGCCCTGGGGACACCCTGGGGACACCATGGCCACCACAGCCAGCCCCATGGCTGTGACACCACGGCCCTGGGGACACCCTGGGGACACCATGGCCACCACAGCCAGCCCCATGGCTGTGACACCACGGCCCTGGGGACACCCTGGGGACACCATGGCCACCACAGCCAGCCCCATGGCTGTGACACCACGGCCCTGGGGACACCCTGGGGACACCATGGCCACCACAGCCAGCCCCATGGCTGTGACACCACAGCCCTGGGGACACCCTGGGGACACCATGGCCACCACAGCCAGCCCCATGGCTGTGACACCGTGGCCCTGGGGACACCCTGGGGACACCATGGCCACCACAGCCAGCCCCATGGCTGTGACACCATGGCCCTGGGGACACCCTGGGGACACCATGGCCATCACAGCCAGCCCCATGGCTGTGACACCGCGGCCCTGGGGACACCCTGGGGACACCATGGCCACCACAGCCAGCCCCATGGCTGTGACACCATGGCCCTGGGGACACCCTGGGGACACCATGGGCACCACGAACAGCCCCATGGCTGTGACACCATGGCCCTGGGGACACCCTGGGGACACCATGGCCACCACAGCCAGCCCCATGGCTGTGACACCATGGCCCTGGGGACACCCTGGGGACACCATGGCCACCGTGACCAGCCCATGGCTGTGACACCACGGCCCTGGGGACACCCTGGGGACACCATGGCCACCATGACCAGCCCATGGCTGTGACACCATAGCCCTGGGGACACTCTGGGGACACCATGGCCACCACGAACAGTCCATGGCTGTGACACCATGGCTCTGGGGACACCCTGGGGACACCATGGCCACCACAGCCAGCCCCATGGCTGTGACACCATGGCCCTGGGGACACCCTGGGGACACCATGGCCACCATGACCAGCCCATGGCTGTGACACCATGGCCCTGGGGACACCCTGGGGACACCATGGCCACCACAGCAAGCCCATGGCTGTGACACCATGGCCCTGGGGACACCCTGGGGACACCATGGCCACCACAGCCAGACCCATGGCTGTGACACCATGGCCCTGGGGACACCCTGGGGACACCATGGCCACCACAGCCAGCCCATGGCTGTGACACCATGGCCCTGGGGACACCCTGGGGACACCATGGCCACCACAGCCAGCCCCATGGCTGTGACACCATGGCCCTGGGGACACCCTGGGGACACCATGGCCACCACAGCCAGCCCCATGGCTGTGACACCATGGCCCTGGGGACACCCTGGGGACACCATGGCCACCACAGCCAGCCCCATGGCTGTGACACCATGGCCCTGGGGACACCCTGGGGACACCATGGCCACCACAGCCAGCCCCATGGCTGTGACACCATGGCCCTGGGGACACCCTGGGGACACCATGGCCACCACAGCCAGCCCCATGGCCATGACACCACGGCCCTGGGGACACCCTGGGGACACCATGGCCACCACAGCCAGCCCCATGGCTGTGACACCATGGCCCTGGGGACACCCTGGGGACACCATGGCCACCACAGCCAGCCCCATGGCTGTGACACCATGGCCCTGGGGACACCCTGGGGACACCATGGCCACCACAGCCAGCCCCATGGCTGTGACACCATGGCCCTGGGGACACCCTGGGGACACCATGGCCACCACAGCCAGCCCCATGGCTGTGACACCATGGCCCTGGGGACACCCTGGGGACACCATGGCCACCACAGCCAGACCCATGGCTGTGACACCACGGCCCTGGGGACACCCTGGGGACACCATGGCCACCGTGACCAGCCCATGGCTGTGACACCACGGCCCTGGGGACACCCTGGGGACACCATGGCCACCACAGCCAGCCCCATGGCTGTGACACCACGGCCCTGGGGACACCCTGGGGACACCATGGCCACCGTGACCAGCCCATGGCTGTGACACCACGGCCCTGGGGACACCCTGGGGACACCATGGCCACCGTGACCAGCCCATGGCCATGACACCACGGCCCTGGGGACACCCTGGGGACACCATGGCCACCAGAGCCAGCCCCATGGCTGTGACACCACGGCCCTGGGGACACCCTGGGGACACCATGGCCACCACAGCCAGCCCCATGGCTGTGACACCACGGCCCTGGGGACACCCTGGGGACACCATGGCCACCACAGCCAGCCCCATGGCTGTGACACCACGGCCCTGGGGACACCCTGGGGACACCATGGCCACCACAGCCAACCCCATGGCTGTGACACCACGGCCCTGGGGACACCCTGGGGACACCATGGCCACCACAGCCAGCCCCATGGCTGTGACACCACGGCCCTGGGGACACCCTGGGGACACCATGGCCACCACAGCCAGCCCCATGGCTGTGACACCGCGGCCCTGGGGACACCCTGGGGACACCATGGCCACCACAGCCAGCCCCATGGCTGTGACACCATGGCCCTGGGGACACCCTGGGGACACCATGGCCATCACAGCCAGCCCCATGGCTGTGACACCGCGGCCCTGGGGACACCCTGGGGACACCATGGCCACCACAGCCAGCCCCATGGCTGTGACACCACGGCCCTGGGGACACCCTGGGGACACCATGGCCACCATGACCAGCCCATGGCTGTGACACCATGGCCCTGGGGACACCCTGGGGACACCATGGCCACCACAGCCAGCCCCATGGCTGTGACACCATGGCCCTGAGGACACCCTGGGGACACCATGGCCACCACAGCTAGCCCCATGGCTGTGACACCATGGCCCTGGGGACACCCTGGGGACACCATGGCCACCACAGCCAGCCCCATGGCTGTGACACCATGGCCCTGGGGACACCCTGGGGGACACCATGGCCACCACAGCCAGCCCCATGGCCATGACACCACGGCCCTGGGGACACCCTGGGGACACCATGGCCACCACAGCCAGCCCCATGGCTGTGACACCACGGCCCTGGGGACACCCTGGGGACACCATGGCCACCACAGCCAGCCCCATGGCTGTGACACCACGGCCCTGGGGACACCCTGGGGACACCATGGCCACCACAGCCAGCCCCATGGCTGTGACACCATGGCCCTGGGGACACCCTGGGGACACCATGGCCATCACAGCCAGCCCCATGGCTGTGACACCGCGGCCCTGGGGACACCCTGGGGACACCATGGCCACCACAGCCAGCCCCATGGCTGTGATACCACGGCCCTGGGGACACCCTGGGGACACCATGGCCACCGTGACCAGCCCCATGGCTGGGACACCACGGCCCTGGGGACACCCTGGGGACACCATGGCCACCACAGTCAGCCCCATGGCTGTGACACCATGGCCCTGGGGACACCCTGGGGACACCATGGCCACCGTGACCAGCCCATGGCTGTGACACCATGGCCCTGGAGACACCCTGGGGACACCATGGCCACCACAGCCAGCCCCATGGCTGTGACACCACGGCCCTGGGGACACCCTGGGGACACCATGGCCACCGTGACCAGCCCCATGGCTGTGACACCATGGCCCTGGGGACACCCTGGGGACACCATGGGCACCACGAACAGCCCCATGGCTGTGACACCATGGCCCTGGGGACACCCTGGGGACACCATGGCCACCACAGCCAGCCCCATGGCTGTGACACCATGGCCCTGGGGACACCATGGCCACCGTGACCAGCCCATGGCTGTGACACCACGGCCCTGGGGACACCCTGGGGACACCATGGCCACCATGACCAGCCCATGGCTGTGACACCATAGCCCTGGGGACACTCTGGGGACACCATGGCCACCACGAACAGTCCATGGCTGTGACACCATGGCTCTGGGGACACCCTGGGGACACCATGGCCACCACAGCCAGCCCCATGGCTGTGACACCATGGCCCTGGGGACACCCTGGGGACACCATGGCCACCACAGCCAGACCCATGGCTGTGACACCATGGCCCTGGGGACACCCTGGGGACACCATGGCCACCACAGCAAGCCCATGGCTGTGACACCATGGCCCTGGGGACACCCTGGGGACACCATGGCCACCACAGCCAGACCCATGGCTGTGACACCATGGCCCTGGGGACACCCTGGGGACACCATGGCCACCACAGCCAGCCCATGGCTGTGACACCGCGGCCCTGGGGACACCCTGGGGACACCATGGCCACCACAGCCAGCCCCATGGCTGTGACACCATGGCCCTGGGGACACCCTGGGGACACCATGGCCACCACAGCCAGCCCCATGGCTGTGACACCATGGCCCTGGGGACACCCTGGGGACACCATGGCCACCACAGCCAGCCCCATGGCTGTGACACCATGGCCCTGGGGACACCCTGGGGACACCATGGCCACCACAGCCAGCCCCATGGCTGTGACACCATGGCCCTGGGGACACCCTGGGGACACCATGGCCACCACAGCCAGCCCCATGGCCATGACACCACGGCCCTGGGGACACCCTGGGGACACCATGGCCACCACAGCCAGCCCCATGGCTGTGACACCATGGCCCTGGGGACACCCTGGGGACACCATGGCCACCACAGCCAGCCCCATGGCTGTGACACCATGGCCCTGGGGACACCCTGGGGACACCATGGCCACCACAGCCAGCCCCATGGCTGTGACACCATGGCCCTGGGGACACCCTGGGGACACCATGGCCACCACAGCCAGCCCCATGGCTGTGACACCATGGCCCTGGGGACACCCTGGGGACACCATGGCCACCACAGCCAGACCCATGGCTGTGACACCATGGCCCTGGGGACACCCTGGGGACACCATGGCCACCACAGCCAGACCCATGGCCATGACACCACGGCCCTGGGGACACCCTGGGGACACCATGGCCACCAGAGCCAGCCCCATGGCTGTG
Source organism: Phalacrocorax carbo (assembly GCF_963921805.1). Lineage (NCBI taxonomy): Eukaryota > Metazoa > Chordata > Aves > Suliformes > Phalacrocoracidae > Phalacrocorax > Phalacrocorax carbo. Next base: position 323,368 of record NW_026990239.1, on the reverse strand, counting down.
ACACCATGGCCCTGGGGACACCCTGGGGACACCATGGCCACCACAGCCAGCCCCATGGCTGTGACACCATAGCCCTGGGGACACCCTGGGGACACCATGGCCACCACAACCAGCCCCATGGCTGTGACACCGCGGCCCTGGGGACACCCTGGGGACACCACGGCCACCGTGACCAGCCCATGGCTGTGACACCACGGCCCTGGGGACACCCTGGGGACACCCTGGGGACACCATGGGCACCACGAACAGCCCCATGGCTGTGACACCATGGCCCTGGGGACACCCTGGGGACACCATGGCCACCACAGCCAGCCCCATGGCTGTGATACCATGGCCCTGGGGACACCCTGGGGACACCATGGCCACCACGACCAGCCCATGGCTGTGACACCATGGCCCTGGGGACACCCTGGGGACACCATGGCCACCACAGCCAGCCCCATGGCTGTGACACCACGGCCCTGGGGACACCCTGGGGACACCATGGCCACCACAGCCAGCCCCATGGCTGTGACACCACGGCCCTGGGGACACCCTGGGGACACCATGGCCACCACAGCCAGCCCCATGGCTGTGACACCACGGCCCTGGGGACACCCTGGGGACACCATGGCCACCACAGCCAGCCCCATGGCTGTGACACCACGGCCCTGGGGACACCCTGGGGACACCATGGCCACCACAGCCAGCCCCATGGCTGTGACACCGCGGCCCTGGGGACACCCTGGGGACACCATGGCCACCACAGCCAGCCCCATGGCTGTGACACCATGGCCCTGGGGACACCCTGGGGACACCATGGCCATCACAGCCAGCCCCATGGCTGTGACACCGCGGCCCTGGGGACACCCTGGGGACACCATGGCCACCACAGCCAGCCCCATGGCTGTGACACCACGGCCCTGGGGACACCCTGGGGACACCATGGCCACCATGACCAGCCCATGGCTGTGACACCATGGCCCTGGGGACACCCTGGGGACACCATGGCCACCACAGCCAGCCCCATGGCTGTGACACCATGGCCCTGAGGACACCCTGGGGACACCATGGCCACCACAGCTAGCCCCATGGCTGTGACACCATGGCCCTGGGGACACCCTGGGGACACCATGGCCACCACAGCCAGCCCCATGGCTGTGACACCATGGCCCTGGGGACACCCTGGGGACACCATGGCCACCACAGCCAGCCCCATGGCCATGACACCACGGCCCTGGGGACACCCTGGGGACACCATGGCCACCAGAGCCAGCCCCATGGCTGTGACACCATGGCCCTGGGGACACCCTGGGGACACCATGGCCACGACAGCCAGCCCCATGGCTGGGACACCATAGCCCTGGGGACACCCTGGGGACACCATGGCCACCACAGCCAGCCCCATGGCTGTGACACCGCGGCCCTGGGGACACCCTGGGCACACCATGGCCACCGTGACCAGCCCATGGCTGTGACACCACGGCCCTGGGGACACCCTGGGGACACCCTGGGGACACCATGGGCACCACGAACAGCCCCATGGCTGTGACACCATGGCTCTGGGGACACCCTGGGGACACCATGGCCACCACAGCCAGCCCCATGGCTGTGACACCGCGGCCCTGGGGACACCCTGGGGACACCATGGCCACCACAGCCAGCCCCATGGCTGTGACACCGCGGATCTGGGGACACCCTGGGGACACCATGGCCATCACAGCCAGCCCCATGGCTGTGACACCGCGGCCCTGGGGACACCCTGGGGACACCATGACCACCACAGCCAGCCCCATGGCTGTGACACCACGGCCCTGGGGACACCCTGGGGACACCATGGCCACCACAGCCAGCCCCAAGGCTGTGACACCACGGCCCTGGGGACACCCTGGGGACACCATGGCCACCACAGCCAGCCCCATGGCTGTGACACAACGGCCCTGGGGACACCCTGGGGACACCATGGCCACCACAGCCAGACCCATGGCTGTGACACCGCGGCCCTGGGGACACCCTGGGGACACCATGGCCACCACAGCCAGCCCCATGGCTGTGACACCATGGCCCTGGGGACACCCTGGGGACACCATGGCCATCACAGCCAGCCCCATGGCTGTGACACCGCGGCCCTGGGGACACCCTGGGGACACCATGGCCACCACAGCCAGCCCCATGGCTGTGACACCACGGCCCTGGGGACACCCTGGGGACACCATGGCCACCACAGCCAGCCCCATGGCTGTGACACCACGGCCCTGGGGACACGCTGGGGACACCATGGCCACCACAGCCAGCCCCATGGCTGTGACACCGCAGCCCTGGGGACACCCTGGGGACACCATGGCCACCGTGACCAGCCCATGGCTGTGACACCATGGCCCTGGGGATACCCTGGGGACACCATGGCCACCACAGCCAGCCCCATGGCTGTGACACCATGGCCCTGGGGACACCCTGGGGACACCATGGCCACCGTGACCAGCCCCATGGCTGTGACACCATGGCCCTGGGGACACCCTGGGGACACCATGGGCACCACGAACAGCCCCATGGCTGTGACACCATGGCCCTGGGGACACCCTGGGGACACCATGGCCACCACAGCCAGCCCCATGGCTGTGACACCATGGCCCTGGGGACACCCTGGGGACACCATGGCCACCATGACCAGCCCATGGCTGTGACACCATAGCCCTGGGGACACCCTGGGGACACCATGGCCACTGTGACCAGCCCCATGGCTGTGACACCATGGCCCTGGGGACACCCTGGGGACACCATGGCCACCACAGCCAGCCCCATGGCTGTGACACCATGGCCCTGGGGACACCCTGGGGACACCATGGCCACCACAGCCAGCCCCATGGCTGTGACACCGCGGCCCTGGGGACACCCTGGGGACACCATGGCCACCACAGCCAGCCCCATGGCTGTGACACCACGGCCCTGGGGACACCCTGGGGACACCATGGCCACCACAGCCAGCCCCATGGCTGTGACACCATGGCCCTGGGGACACCCTGGGGACACCATGGGCACCACGAACAGCCCCATGGCTGTGACACCATGGCCCTGGGGACACCCTGGGGACACCATGGCCACCACAGCCAGCCCCATGGCTGTGACACCACGGCCCTGGGGACACCCTGGGGACACCATGGCCACCACAGCCAGCCCCATGGCTGTGACACCACGGCCCTGGGGACACCCTGGGGACACCATGGCCACCACAGCCAGCCCCATGGCTGTGACACCACGGCCCTGGGGACACCCTGGGGACACCATGGCCACCACAGCCAGACCCATGGCTGTGACACCACGGCCCAGGGGACACCCTGGGGACACCATGGCCACCACAGCCAGCCCCATGGCTGTGACACCGCAGCCCTGGGGACACCCTGGGGACACCATGGCCACCACAGCCAGCCCCATGGCTGTGACACCATGGCCCTGGGGACACCCTGGGGACACCATGGCCACCGTGACCAGTCCATGGCTGTGACACCATGGCCCTGGGGACACCCTGGGGACACCATGGCCACCGTGACCAGCCCCATGGCTGTGACACCATGGCCCTGGGGACACCCTGGGGACACCATGGCCACCACGAACAGCCCCATGGCTGTGACACCATGGCCCTGGGGACACCCTGGGGACACCATGGCCACCACAGCCAGCCCCATGGCTGTGACACCACGGCCCTGGGGACACCCTGGGGACACCATGGCCACCACAGCCAGCCCCATGGCTGTGACACCACGGCCCTGGGGACACCCTGGGGACACCATGGCCACCACAGCCAGCCCCATGGCTGTGACACCACGGCCCTGGGGACACCCTGGGGACACCATGGCCACCACAGCCAGCCCCATGGCTGTGACACCGCGGCCCTGGGGACACCCTGGGGACACCATGGCCACCACAGCCAGCCCCATGGCTGTGACACCATGGCCCTGGGGACACCCTGGGGACACCATGGCCATCACAGCCAGCCCCATGGCTGTGACACCGCGGCCCTGGGGACACCCTGGGGACACCATGGCCACCACAGCCAGCCCCATGGCTGTGACACCACGGCCCTGGGGACACCCTGGGGACACCATGGCCACCGTGACCAGCCCCATGGCTGTGACACCACGGCCCTGGGGACACCCTGGGGACACCATGGCCACCACAGCCAGCCCCATGGCTGTGACACCGCGGATCTGGGGACACCCTGGGGACACCATGGCCACCGTGACCAGCCCATGGCTGTGACACCATGGCCCTGGGGATACCCTGGGGACACCATGGCCACCACAGCCAGCCCCATGGCTGTGACACCACGGCCCTGGGGACACCCTGGGGACACCATGGCCACCGTGACCAGCCCCATGGCTGTGACACCATGGCCCTGGGGACACCCTGGGGACACCATGGGCACCACGAACAGCCCCATGGCTGTGACACCATGGCCCTGGGGACACCCTGGGGACACCATGGCCACCACAGCCAGCCCCATGGCTGTGACACCATGGCCCTGGGGACACCCTGGGGACACCATGGCCACCATGACCAGCCCATGGCTGTGACACCGTAGCCCTGGGGACACTCTGGGGACACCTTGGCCACCACGAACAGCCCCATGGCTGTGACACCATGGCCCTGGGGACACCCTGGGGACACCATGGCCACCACAGCCAGACCCATGGCTGTGACACCACGGCCCTGGGGACACCCTGGGGACACCATGGCCACCACAGCCAGCCCCATGGCTGTGACACCACGGCCCTGGGGACACCCTGGGGACACCATGGCCACCACAGCCAGCCCCATGGCTGTGACACCACGGCCCTGGGGACACCCTGGGGACACCATGGCCACCACAGCCAGCCCCATGGCTGTGACACCGCGGCCCTGGGGACACCCTGGGGACACCATGGCCACCACAGCCAGCCCCATGGCTGTGACACCATGGCCCTGGGGACACCCTGGGGACACCATGGCCATCACAGCCAGCCCCATGGCTGTGACACCGCGGCCCTGGGGACACCCTGGGGACACCATGGCCACCACAGCCAGCCCCATGGCTGTGACACCACGGCCCTGGGGACACCCTGGGGACACCATGGCCACCGTGACCAGCCCCATGGCTGTGACACCACGGCCCTGGGGACACCCTGGGGACACCATGGCCACCACAGCCAGCCCCATGGCTGTGACACCGCGGATCTGGGGACACCCTGGGGACACCATGGCCACCGTGACCAGCCCATGGCTGTGACACCATGGCCCTGGGGATACCCTGGGGACACCATGGCCACCACAGCCAGCCCCATGGCTGTGACACCACGGCCCTGGGGACACCCTGGGGACACCATGGCCACCGTGACCAGCCCCATGGCTGTGACACCATGGCCCTGGGGACACCCTGGGGACACCATGGGCACCACGAACAGCCCCATGGCTGTGACACCATGGCCCTGGGGACACCCTGGGGACACCATGGCCACCACAGCCAGCCCCATGGCTGTGACACCATGGCCCTGGGGACACCCTGGGGACACCATGGCCACCATGACCAGCCCATGGCTGTGACACCGTAGCCCTGGGGACACTCTGGGGACACCTTGGCCACCACGAACAGTCCATGGCTCTGACACCATGGCTCTGGGGACACCCTGGGGACACCATGGCCACCACAGCCAGCCCCATGGCTGTGACACCATGGCCCTGGGGACACCCTCGGGACACCATGGCCACCATGACCAGCCCATGGCTGTGACACCATGGCCCTGGGGACACCCTGGGGACACCATGGCCACCACAGCAAGCCCATGGCTGTGACACCATGGCCCTGGGGACACCCTGGGGACACCATGGCCACCACAGCCAGCCCCATGGCTGTGACACCATGGCCATAGGGACACCCTGGGGACACCATGGCCACCACAGCCAGCCCCATGGCTGTGACACCGCGGCCCTGGGGACACCCTGGGGACACCATGGCCACCACAGCCAGCCCCATGGCTGTGACACCGCGGATCTGGGGACACCCTGGGGACACCATGGCCACCACAGCCAGCCCCATGGCTGTGACACCATGGCCCTGGGGACACCCTGGGGACACCATGGCCACCACAGCTACCCCATGGCTGTGACACCATGGCCCTGGGGACACCCTGGGGACACCATGGCCACCACAGCCAGACCCATGGCTGTGACACCATGGCCCTGGGGACACCCTGGGGACACCATGGCCACCACAGCCAGCCCCATGGCCATGACACCACGGCCCTGGGGACACCCTGGGGACACCATGGCCACCAGAGCCAGACCCATGGCTGTGACACCATGGCCCTGGGGACACCCTGGGGACACCATGGCCACCACAGCCAGCCCCATGGCTGGGACACCATAGCCCTGGGGACACCCTGGGGACACCATGGCCACCACAGCCAGCCCCATGGCTGTGACACCGCGGCCCTGGGGACACCCTGGGGACACCATGGCCACCGTGACCAGCCCATGGCTGTGACACCACGGCCCTGGGGACACCCTGGGGACACCCTGGGGACACCATGGGCACCACGAACAGCCCCATGGCTGTGACACCATGGCTCTGGGGACACCCTGGGGACACCATGGCCACCACAGCCAGCCCCATGGCTGTGACACCATGGCCCTGGGGACACCCTGGGGACACCATGGCCACCACGACCAGCCCATGGCTGTGACACCATGGCCCTGGGGACACCCTGGGGACACCATGGCCACCACAGCCAGCCCCATGGCTGTGACAATACGGCCCTGGGGACACCCTGGGGACACCATGGCCACCACAGCCAGCCCCATGGCTGTGACACCACGGCCCTGGGGACACCCTGGGGACACCATGGCCACCACAGCCAGCCCCATGGCTGTGACACCACGGCCCTGGGGACACCCTGGGGACACCATGGCCACCACGAACAGCCCCATGGCTGTGACACCACGGCCCTGGGGACACCCTGGGGACACCATGGCCACCACAGCCAGCCCCATGGCTGTGACACCGCGGCCCTGGGGACACCCTGGGGACACCATGGCCACCACAGCCAGACCCATGGCTGTGACACCATGGCCCTGGGGACACCCTGGGGACACCATGGCCATCACAGCCAGCCCCATGGCTGTGACACCGCGGCCCTGGGGACACCCTGGGGACACCATGGCCACCACAGCCAGCCCCATGGCTGTGACACCACGGCCCTGGGGACACCCTGGGGACACCATGGCCACCGTGACCAGCCCCATGGCTGTGACACCACGGCCCTGGGGACACCCTGGGGACACCATGGCCACCACAGCCAGCCCCATGGCTGTGACACCGCAGCCCTGGGGACACCCTGGGGACACCATGGCCACCGTGACCAGCCCATGGCTGTGACACCATGGCCCTGGGGATACCCTGGGGACACCATGGCCACCACAGCCAGCCCCATGGCTGTGACACCACGGCCCTGGGGACACCCTGGGGACACCATGGCCACCGTGACCAGCCCCATGGCTGTGACACCATGGCCCTGGGGACACCCTGGGGACACCATGGGCACCACGAACAGCCCCATGGCTGTGACACCATGGCCCTGGGGACACCCTGGGGACACCATGGCCACCACAGCCAGCCCCATGGCTGTGACACCGCGGCCCTGGGGACACCCTGGGGACACCATGGCCACCGTGACCAGCCCATGGCTGTGACACCATGGCCCTGGGGACACCCTGGGGACACCATGGCCACCACAGCCAGCCCCATGGCTGTGACACCATGGCCCTGGGGACACCCTGGGGACACCATGGCCACCACAGCCAGACCCATGGCTGTGACACCATGGCCCTGGGGACACCCTGGGGACACCATGGCCACCACAGCCAGCCCCATGGCTGTGACACCGCGGCCCTGGGGACACCCTGGGGACACCATGGCCACCACAGCCAGCCCCATGGCTGTGACACCGCGGATCTGGGGACACCCTGGGGACACCATGGCCACCACAGCCAGCCCCATGGCTGTGACACCATGGCCCTGGGGACACCCTGGGGACACCATGGCCACCACAGCCAGACCCATGGCTGTGACACCATGGCCCTGGGGACACCCTGGGGACACCATGGCCACCACAGCCAGCCCCATGGCTGTGACACCATGGCCCTGGGGACACCCTGGGGACACCATGGCCACCACAGCCAGCCCCATGGCTGTGACACCACGGCCCTGGGGACACCCTGGGGACACCATGGCCACCACAGCCAGCCCCATGGCTGTGACACCACGGCCCTGGGGACACCCTGGGGACACCATGGCCACCACAGCCAGACCCATGGCTGTGACACCACGGCCCTGGGGACACCCTGGGGACACCATGGCCACCACAGCCAGCCCCATGGCTGTGACACCGCGGCCCTGGGGACACCCTGGGGACACCATGGCCACCACAGCCAGCCCCATGGCTGTGACACCATGGCCCTGGGGACACCCTGGGGACACCATGGCCACCGTGACCAGTCCATGGCTGTGACACCATGGCCCTGGGGACACCCTGGGGACACCATGGCCACCGTGACCAGCCCCATGGCTGTGACACCATGGCCCTGGGGACACCCTGGGGACACCATGGCCACCGTGACCAGCCCATGGCTGTGACACCATGGCCCTGGGGACACCCTGGGGACACCATGGCCACCACAGCCAGCCCCATGGCTGTGACACCATGGCCCTGGGGACACCCTGGGGACACCATGGCCACCGTGACCAGCCCATGGCTGTGACACCATGGCCCTGGGGACACCCTGGGGACACCATGGCCACCACAGCCAGCCCCATGGCTGTGACACCATGGCCCTGGGGACACCCTGGGGACACCATGGCCACCACAGCCAGCCCCATGGCTGTGACACCGCGGCCCTGGGGACACCCTGGGGACACCATGGCCACCACAGCCAGCCCCATGGCTGTGACACCACGGCCCTGGGACACCCTGGGGACACCATGGCCACCACAGCCAGCCCCATGGCTGTGACACCACGGCCCTGGGGACACCCTGGGGACACCATGGCCACCACAGCCAGCCCCATGGCTGTGATACCACGGCCCTGGGGACACCCTGGGGACACCATGGCCACCACAGCCAGCCCCATGGCTGTGACACCACGGCCCTGGGGACACCCTGGGGACACCATGGCCACCACAGCCAGCCCCATGGCTGTGACACCACGGCCCTGGGGACACCCTGGGGACACCATGGCCACCACGAACAGCCCCATGGCTGTGACACCACGGCCCTGGGGACACCCTGGGGACACCATGGCCACCACAGCCAGCCCCATGGCTGTGACACCGCGGCCCTGGGGACACCCTGGGGACACCATGGCCACCACAGCCAGCCCCATGGCTGTGACACCATGGCCCTGGGGACACCCTGGGGACACCATGGCCATCACAGCCAGCCCCATGGCTGTGACACCGCGGCCCTGGGGACACCCTGGGGACACCATGGCCACCACAGCCAGCCCCATGGCTGTGACACCACGGCCCTGGGGACACCCTGGGGACACCATGGCCACCGTGACCAGCCCCATGGCTGTGACACCACGGCCCTGGGGACACCCTGGGGACACCATGGCCACCACAGCCAGCCCCATGGCTGTGACACCGCAGCCCTGGGGACACCCTGGGGACACCATGGCCACCGTGACCAGCCCATGGCTGTGACACCATGGCCCTGGGGATACCCTGGGGACACCATGGCCACCACAGCCAGCCCCATGGCTGTGACACCACGGCCCTGGGGACACCCTGGGGACACCATGGCCACCGTGACCAGCCCCATGGCTGTGACACCATGGCCCTGGGGACACCCTGGGGACACCATGGGCACCACGAACAGCCCCATGGCTGTGACACCATGGCCCTGGGGACACCCTGGGGACACCATGGCCACCACAGCCAGCCCCATGGCTGTGACACCATGGCCCTGGGGATACCCTGGGGACACCATGGCCACCGTGACCAGCCCATGGCTGTGACACCATGGCCCTGGGGACACCCTGGGGACACCATGGCCACCACAGCAAGCCCATGGCTGTGACACCATGGCCCTGGGGACACCCTGGGGACACCATGGCCACCACAGCCAGACCCATGGCTGTGACACCATGGCCCTGGGGACACCCTGGGGACACCATGGCCACCACAGCCAGCCCCATGGCTGTGACACCGCGGCCCTGGGGACACCCTGGGGACACCATGGCCACCACAGCCAGCCCCATGGCTGTGACACCGCGGATCTGGGGACACCCTGGGGACACCATGGCCACCACAGCCAGCCCCATGGCTGTGACACCATGGCCCTGGGGACACCCTGGGGACACCATGGCCACCACAGCCAGACCCATGGCTGTGACACCATGGCCCTGGGGACACCCTGGGGACACCATGGCCACCACAGCCAGCCCCATGGCTGTGACACCATGGCCCTGGGGACACCCTGGGGACACCATGGCCACCACAGCCAGCCCCATGGCTGTGACACCACGGCCCTGGGGACACCCTGGGGACACCATGGCCACCACAGCCAGCCCCATGGCTGTGACACCACGGCCCTGGGGACACCCTGGGGACACCATGGCCACCACAGCCAGCCCCATGGCTGTGACACCACGGCCCTGGGGACACCCTGGGGACACCATGGCCACCGTGACCAGCCCCATGGCTGTGACACCACGGCCCTGGGGACACCCTGGGGACACCATGGCCACCACAGCCAGCCCCATGGCTGTGACACCGCAGCCCTGGGGACACCCTGGGGACACCATGGCCACCGTGACCAGCCCATGGCTGTGACACCATGGCCCTGGAGACACCCTGGGGACACCATGGCCACCACAGCCAGCCCCATGGCTGTGACACCACGGCCCTGGGGACACCCTGGGGACACCATGGCCACCACAGCCAGCCCCATGGCTGTGACACCATGGCCCTGGGGACACCCTGGGGACACCATGGGCACCACGAACAGCCCCATGGCTGTGACACCATGGCCCTGGGGACACCCTGGGGACACCATGGCCACCACAGCCAGCCCCATGGCTGTGACACCATGGCCCTGGGGACACCCTGGGGACACCATGGCCACCGTGACCAGCCCATGGCTGTGACACCATGGCCCTGGGGACACCCTGGGGACACCATGGCCACCACAGCAAGCCCATGGCTGTGACACCATGGCCCTGGGGACACCCTGGGGACACCATGGCCACCACAGCCAGACCCATGGCTGTGACACCATGGCCCTGGGGACACCCTGGGGACACCATGGCCATCACAGCCAGCCCTATGGCTGTGACACCGCGGCCCTGGGGACACCCTGGGGACACCATGGCCACCACAGCCAGCCCCATGGCTGTGACACCGCGGATCTGGGGACACCCTGGGGACACCATGGCCACCACAGCCAGCCCCATGGCTGTGACACCATGGCCCTGGGGACACCCTGGGGACACCATGGCCACCACAGCCAGACCCATGGCTGTGACACCATGGCCCTGGGGACACCCTGGGGACACCATGGCCACCACAGCCAGCCCCATGGCTGTGACACCATGGCCCTGGGGACACCCTGGGGACACCATGGCCACCACAGCCAGCCCCATGGCTGTGACACCATGGCCCTGGGGACACCCTGGGGACACCATGGCCACCACAGCCAGACCCATGGCTGTGACACCACGGCCCTGGGGACACCCTGGGGACACCATGGCCACCACAGCCAGACCCATGGCCATGACACCACGGCCCTGGGGACACCCTGGGGACACCATGGCCACCACAGCCAGCCCCATGGCTGTGACACCGCGGCCCTGGGGACACCCTGGGGACACCATGGCCACCACAGCCAGCCCCATGGCTGTGACACCATGGCCCTGGGGACACCCTGGGGACACCATGGCCACCGTGACCAGTCCATGGCTGTGACACCATGGCCCTGGGGACACCCTGGGGACACCATGGCCACCGTGACCAGCCCCATGGCTGTGACACCATGGCCCTGGGGACACCCTGGGGACACCATGGCCACCGTGACCTGCCCATGGCTGTGACACCATGGCCCTGGGGACACCCTGGGGACACCATGGCCACCACAGCCAGCCCCATGGCTGTGACACCATGGCCCTGGGGACACCCTGGGGACACCATGGCCACCGTGACCAGCCCATGGCTGTGACACCACGGCCCTGGGACACCCTGGGGACACCATGGCCACCACAGCCAGCCCCATGGCTGTGACACCACGGCCCTGGGGACACCCTGGGGACACCATGGCCACCACAGCCAGCCCCATGGCTGTGACACCGCGGCCCTGGGGACACCCTGGGGACACCATGGCCACCGTGACCAGCCCCATGGCTGTGACACCATGGCCCTGGGGACACCCTGGGGACACCATGGGCACCACGAACAGCCCCATGGCTGTGACACCATGGCCCTGGGGACACCCTGGGGACACCATGGCCACCACAGCCAGCCCCATGGCTGTGACACCATGGCCCTGGGGACACCCTGGGGACACCATGGCCACCACAGCCAGCCCATGGCTGTGACACCGCGGCCCTGGGGACACCCTGGGGACACCATGGCCACCACAGCCAGACCCATGGCTGTGACACCATGGCCCTGGGGACACCCTGGGGACACCATGGCCACCACAGCCAGCCCCATGGCTGTCACACCGCGGCCCTGGGGACACCCTGGGGACACCATGGCCACCACAGCCAGCCCCATGGCTGTGACACCATGGCCCTGGGGACACCCTGGGGACACCATGGCCACCACAGCCAGCCCCATGGCTGTCACACCGCGGCCCTGGGCACACCGCGGTCCCCGTGGCCATGACACCAGGCCCCGCCCGGGCCTCCTCCGTCGCCATGGCAACACCAGGCCGGGCGGGCGACGCCGGCCTAAGAGCGGGCGCAGCGGCCCCGTCCCGTCCCCGTTGCAGCCCCCCCCTGCCCGTTACCTGCCAATCATTCGGGCCCGGTTACCGGCCACGGCGCCTCGTATGGCGGATCCGCACCCTCTCTTCGGTGATACCAGCGCGGCGGGGGGCGGCGGGGCCCAACCGGGCCGGGGTTACGGGGCTCCCCCGGCCGCCGCCGCCGCCTCCCGGGACCCACCGGCCGCGGCCTTCCTGGGCGAGCCGGTGTCCCTGGCCATGGCCTACGGGAGCAGCTTGGCCAGCCAGGGCCGCGACATCATGGACCGTAACGTGAGTGGGGGGGGGACGCGACACGGGGGGGCTCCGTGGCCGGTTACCGGGACCCCTCACGGCCCTTTAACTCTCCGCCGCCTGTTGCTCGACCGGTTCATCCCCGTGGGGCGGCTGAAGTATTATTTCGCCGTGGACACCGCGTACGTGGGGAGGAAACTGGGGATTCTCATCTTTCCCTTCGCGCATCAGGTGAGGGGGGGCCCCGGTATCGGGGGCGGGGGGGGGGGTCCGGTGTCGGGGGTCTTCTATGGGGTTGGAGGGTGGGGGTCTGGGGGGCCGGTTTTGGGGATTTGGGGGTCGGGGGGGCCGGTATTGGGGGTTTGGGGTGTGCTATGGGAGCCTGGGGGGCTCCTACTGGAGTAGGGGGGCTGGTATTGCGGGTCGGGGGGGCAGTATTGGGGCGTGGGGGGCCGGTTTGGGGGTTTTGGGGTGCAGTACTGGGGGGGCTGGGGCTCTGGTGTTGGGCGTGGGGGGTCCCTAACAGTGTGTCTCCCCCCCCAGGACTGGCAGGTGCGGTACCGGCAGGACACCCCCGTCGCCCCCCGCTTCGACGTCAACGCCCCCGATCTCTACATCCCAAGTACGTCCCGCCCCCGTTGCCCCCCATTTCCCCCCCCAGCCCCCCATTTCCCCCCCGGGGGACCCCCCCCAATGACATCCCCGTGTCCCCCCCCGCAGCGATGGCCTTCATCACCTACATCCTCGTCGCCTGCTTGGTGCTGGGCACCCAAAACAGGTCAGGCCCTTCTCCCCGCCCTGGGGCAGCCGGGGGGGGGGGGGCGGGTCCCTACCCTAAAAACGAAGGGTGGGGGGTGCAGGCAAGGCTGTGGGGCACCCCCCACCCAATTTGGGGCGCGGCCCCCCCCCAGGTTCTCCCCCGACAGCCTGGGCTTGCAGGCGAGCTCGGCGCTGGCCTGGCTCATCGTGGAGGTTCTGGCCATCCTCCTCAGCCTCTACCTCCTCGCCGTCAACACCAGCCTCACCACCATCGACCTGATCGCCTTCGCTGGCTACAAATATGTGGGGTGAGAGGGTTGGTTTTTTTAGGGGGGGTGGGTTAGAAAAAGGGGGGGGGTTTGCACCCCAATAATCCCCCCACCCTTGTTCCCGGCAGGATGAATCTGGGCCTCATCGCCGGGCTCGTTTTCGGCCGCAGCGCTTACTACGTGGTGCTGAGCTGGTGCTGCCTCAGCATTTTCGTGTTTATGGTAAAAACTAGAGTGAAAAAGGGGGAAAAAAAGGGCGGGGGGGGCTGTGTGGTTTTTGGGGGGGGGGTTCACCGCCTTTTTTCTGTCCCCCCTCCCCAGATCAAGACGCTGCGGCTGAAGCTGCTCTCGAAGGTGGTGGCCGAGGGGTTGCTGGTGCGAGGGTCCAAAAACCGGCTGCGGATGTACCTGACCGTGGCCATCGCCGCCGCCCAGCCCCTCCTCATGTACTGGCTCACCTACCACCTGCTCAGGTGAGGGGGGGCCCCCAAACCCCCCCCGCTCCCCCAAACCCCCCCCCAAACCCCCCCAAACCCCCCCCGCCTTTACCCCCCTCCCCAACCCTCCCTTTGCCCGCAGCTGCTTCAATAAACGCTGCCCGGGGAGCATGCCTGGCCTCCGCACCCTGTTTTTTTGGGGTGCATTACCCCGTTTTTGGGGGTGTTACCCCACTTTTTGGGGGGGGGGCACGCCCCCACTTGGGGTGGGGGTGGGACAGCGGGGAGCCCCTCCCCAGTGTCACAGCGGCTGTGTTTAGGGGTGCAGAGTCCATTGGGGCGCTGGTCCCCGAGAGGCCACCGTCGGTCCCCGAGAGGCCCCCCCGCCCCCGAGGTCATTGTGGCGCCACGACCCACGCAGGGGCTGCTGGCCCCCCTCCCCACCGTGCCCCCCCGCGAGGGGCCAGGCCCAGGTATGGGGGGGTTTGGGGCAGGGGGGTGGGGGCGGGGCGGGGTGTGCACACGCGTGTGGTCGCACGGAAGGCTGAGTGCGTGTGGGGGTGCAAGCACGCGCCGCGGCGTGTCGGCATGCCATGATGCACGCGCGCGGTTGCACGCCTGCACGCGACGGTGCACGCACGCGGTTGCACGCCTGCACACAATGATGCATGCACACAGTTGCGTGCATGCACACCGTTGCACGCCTGCACACGAAGGTGCATGCACACCGTTGCACGCCTGCACACGAAGGTGCACGCACACCGTTGCACGCCTGCACACAAAGGTGCATGCACACCGTTGCACACAATGATGCATGCACATGGTTGCGTGCACGCACACCGTTGCACACCTGCACACGAAGGTGCATGCACGCGGTTGCACGCCTGCACACGAAGGTGCACGCACGCGGTTGCACGCCTGCACACAATGATGCATGCACACAGTTGCACACAACGATGCACGCACGTGATTGCACGTGTGCACGCAACGATGCACGCACGCGGTTGCACACCTGCACACGACGATGCACACAATGGTGCATGCCTGCAGACGACGATGCATGCACATGGTTGCACGCCTGCACACAATGATGCATGCACGCGGTTGCACACCTGCACACGAAGGTGCATGCACATCGTTGCACACAATGATGCACGCCCGCGGTTGCACGCCTGCGCACGACGGTGCACGCCCGCGGTTGCACGCCTGCACACAATGATGCATGCACACCGTTGCACGCCTGCACACGAGGATGCACGCCCGCGGTTGCACGCCTGCGCTGTGCGCAAAGGGGCCGGGGGGCCGGGGGGCGCAGAGGGGCCGGGGGGCGCAGGGGAGCCGGGGGGCGCAAAGGGGCTGGGGGGCGCAGAGGGGCCGGGGGGCGCAGAGGGGCTGGGGGGCGCAGAGGGGCCGGGGGGTGCAGGGGGGGCTGGGGGGCGCAGAGGGGCCGGGGGGTGCAGGGGGGTCCTGGGGGCACAGGGGGCCAAGGGTCGCCGGGGGGCCGAGGGTCGCAGGGGAGCCGGGGGGCGCAAAGGGGCTGGGGGGCGCAGAGGGGCCGGGGGGCGCAGAGGGGCTGGGGGGCGCAGAGGGGCCGGGGGGTGCAGGGGGGGCCGGGGGGTGCAGGGGGGGCTGGGGGGCGCAGAGGGGCCGGGGGGTGCAGGGGGGTCCTTGGGGCACAGGGGGCCAAGGGTCGCCGGGGGGCCGAGGGTCGCAGGGGAGCCGGGGGGCGCAAAGGGGCTGGGGGGTGCAGGGGGGTCCTGGGGGTGCAGGGGGATCCTTGGGGCACAGGGGGCCAAGGGTCGCCGGGGGGCCGAGGGTCGCAGGGGAGCCGGGGGGCGCAGAGGGGCTGGGGGGTGCAGAGGGGTCCTGGGGGTGCAGGGGGATCCTTGGGGCACAGGGGGCCAAGGGTCGCCGGGGGGCCGAGGGTCGCAGGGGAGCCGGGGGGCGCAGAGTGGCCGGGGGGCTCAAAGGGGCTGGAGGGTGCAGGGGAGCCGGGGGGCGCAGAGGGGCCGGGGGGCGCAGGGGGGTCCGTGGGGCGCAGGGGTTCCATGGGTCGCGGGGGGTCCGTGGGGCACGGGGTGTCCGTGGGTCGGGGGGGGGGCCGGAGGGCGCAGACCCCCACTGCCCCATCGCACAGCAGAGCAGAGAGCCCGGAGCCCCGCGCCGGGGCGGGGTGTTGCGGGTATTTGGGGTGTTGCGGGGGGGGCGGGGGGCGTGTGTGTCACCCCCGGGGGACCCCCCCCTCCCCAACCCCCCCCCCCGTTTGTGCCCCACAGACGCGGACGAGCGCTCCAACGGGACGCTGTGCGGGGCTCACGCCGCCTGCCGCAACCTGCCGGGCTCCTTCCAGTGCGTCTGCGACCCCGGCTACGAGAGCGCCCGCCACGGCCACGGCTGCGTGGGTGCGGGCGGGTCCTGGGGGGCGGGGGGGGACCCCCAAAATCCCGCCCCCGCCCCCCAAAAAAGAGAAAAAATTAACAGAAACCCCCGATGCGTTTTTGGAGATGTGGACGAGTGCGAGACGCTGCGGGGCGTCTGCGGGGCCGAACGGTGCGAGAACGTGGAAGGCTCCTTCCTCTGCCTCTGCCCCGACACCCGCGACGAGTTCGACCCCGTGCCGGGGCGATGCGTGACCCCCCCGGCCCCCCAAAGCCCGCCGCGGGCCCCCCCCGAAGGCGCCGCCTGCTTCAGCAGGGCTTGCGGGGTGCTGGCACCCAACGTCAGCCGGGAGCGCTGCTGCTGCAGCCTGGGCTGGGCGTGGGGCACCCACTGCCCCGCGCGGCCCTGCCCGACCCCCGGCACCGGTACGGGACCCCCCCGCGCCCCCGCCCCGCACCCAGCCGGCCCCTCCGCGGGGCGGCCCCCGCGCCTCCGGGGGGTTCGGCCCTATGTATGGGTGCGCTGGGGGGGGGTCCCGGGCGTGGTTGGGGGGTGCATGGGAGAGTTTGGGGGGCACGGGCAGGGTTGGGGTGCTTGGGCAGGGTTGGGGGGCACGGGCGGGATTGGGGGGCACGGGCAGGGTTGGGGGTGCTTGGGCAGGGTTGGGGGGCACGGGCAGGATTGGAGGGCACGGGCAGGGTTGGGGGCTAGGGCAGGGTTGGGGGGTACGGGCAGGGTTTGGGGTGCTCGGGCAGGGTTGGGGGTCACGGGCAGGGTTTAGGGTGCTCGGGCAGGGATTGGGGGGCACGGGCAGGGATTGGGGTGCTTGGGCGGGGATTGGGGTGCTCGGGTGGGGATTGGGGTGCTCGGGCGGGGATTGGGGTGCACAGTGGGGGTCAGGGTGCCCCGAGAGGGTTTGGGGTGCACGGCGGGGGTCGGGGGCCCCCGGCAGGGTATGGGGTGCATGGGCAGGGGTCAGGGTGCCCCAGCAGGGTTTGGGGTGCCCATTAAGGGTATGGGGTGCACGGCGGGGGTCGTGGTGCCCCTTGATGGCTTGGGGTGCACGGCGGGGGTCGGGGGCCCCCGGCAGGGTATGGGGTGCATGGGCAGGGTATGGGGTGCATGGGCAGGGGTCAGGGTGCCCCGGCAGGGTTTGGGGTGCCCCTTGATGGCTTGGGGTGCACGGCGGGGGTCGGGGGCCGCCGGCAGGGTTCGGGGGGGCCCCGGCAGGACCCCCGTCGCTGACGCCCCCCACCCCAGAGGCCCACCTCGCCATCTGCCCGCACGGGCAGGGCCGCACCGCCGAGGGTCCCCAGGGCTCGCCGGCAGGTGAGTGCTGCCCGCCGCGGCCCCCCCGCGCCCGCCGGGGTCCCCCCGGGGCCCCCCGTCCCGCGGGGCCCCCCTGACGCCCCCCGTGCCCCCAGACGTGGACGAGTGCCAGCTCTTCGGGCCCCAGCTCTGCCGGGGGGGGGTTTGCCTCAACGCCGCCCCCGGCTTCAGCTGCTACTGCCCCAGCGGCTACTACTACGAGCAGGAGCACCTGCAGTGCGTGGGTGAGCCCCTGCCTGCCCCTGCCTGCCCCTGCCTGCCCCTGCCTGCCCCTGCCTGCCCCTGCCTGCCCCTGCCTGCCCCTGCCTGCCCCTGAGCCCCTGCCTGCCCCTGAGCCCCTGCCTGCCCCTGCCTGCCCCTGCCTGCCCCTGCCTGCCCCTGAGCCCCTGAGCCCCTGCCTGCCCCTGCCTGCCCCTGAGCCCCTGCCTGTCCCTGCCTGCCCCTGAGCCCCTGCCTGCCCCTGAGCCCCTGCCTGCCCCTGCCTGTCCCTGCCTGCCCCTGCCTGTCCCTGCCTGCCCCTGCCTGCCCCTGCCAGCCCCTGAGCCCCTGCCTGCCCCTGAGCCCCTGCCTGCCCCTGCCTGCCCCTGCCTGCCCCTGCCTGCCCCTGAGCCCCTGCCTGCCCCTGCCTGCCCCTGCCTGCCCCTGAGCCCCTGCCTGCCCCTGAGCCCCTGCCTGCCCCTGCCTGCCCCTGCCTGCCCCTGCCTGCCCCTGAGCCCCTGCCTGCCCCTGAGCCCCTGAGCCCCTGCCTGCCCCTGCCTGCCCCTGCCTGCCCCTGAGCCCCTGAGCCCCTGCCTGCCCCTGCCTGCCCCTGAGCCCCTGCCTGTCCCTGCCTGCCCCTGAGCCCCTGCCTGCCCCTGAGCCCCTGCCTGCCCCTGAGCCCCTGCCTGCCCCTGCCTGTCCCTGCCTGCCCCTGCCTGCCCCTGCCTGCCCCTGAGCCCCTGCCTGCCCCTGAGCCCCTGCCTGCCCCTGCCTGCCCCTGCCTGCCCCTGAGCCCCTGCCTGCCCCTGAGCCCCTGCCTGCCCCTGCCTGCCCCTGCCTGCCCCTGCCTGCCCCTGCCTGCCCCTGCCTGCCCCTGAGCCCCTGCCTGCCCCTGCCTGCCCCTGCCTGCCCCTGAGCCCCTGCCTGCCCCCCGACCCCTGCCTGCCCCCCGACCCCCTGCCTGCCCCCCGACCCCTGCCTGCCCCTGACCGCTGCCCCCCAGATAACGACGAGTGTGGGGCGGAGGATGCCGAGCCCTGCGTGGGGGGTCGCTGCGTCAACACGGTGGGCTCCTACTACTGCTCGTGCCCCCCGCCCCTGGTCCTGGACGGCTCCCAGCGCCGCTGCGTCGCCAACGACACCCACCGGGGTGAGGCTGCCACCCACGGGGTGGGCTTTGGGGGGGGTGGGGGGGTGTCTGTGGGACCCGGCCTGACTGTGCCCCCCTCCCTCCCCCCCGAAACAGATGCTGCGCAGGCGGTGTGTTGGCAGGAGGTGGGGGTCGACCTGGTGTGCGGCAGACCCCGGCTGGACAGGCAGGTCACCTACACCGAGTGCTGCTGCCTGTACGGGCAGGCCTGGGGCATGGACTGCGCCCTCTGCCCCGCCCGCCACTCAGGTGACCCCCCCCGCACCCCAGAACCCCCCCCACCCCCATACTGGTGGGTGCCGGGGTGGCATCCCCCTCCCTGCAGTGTGGGACCCCCCCCGCCCAGCAGCTCTGTGATGGGAGACCTTCCTGCAGCCCCATTGACCCCATGGGAATGGGGGGCGTGAGGATGGGGGGGACCCCTCGTAGCCCCCCCCAATTATTGAGGCCCCCCTGTATCCCCACAGCCCCTCAATGATGGGGGGGGGTCCCTTGTAGCCCCTCAGTGATGGGGGGGACCCCTCGTAGCCCCCCCAATTATTGAGGCCCCCCTGTATCCCCACATCCCCTCAATGATGGGGGGGACCCCTCGTAGCCCCCCCAATTATTGAGGCCCCCTGTATCCCCACAGCCCCTCAATGATGGGGGGGGCCCCTTGTAGCCCCTCAGTGATGGGGGGACCCCTTGTAGCCCCCCAATAACGGGCCCCCTTTGCATCCCTACAGCCCCACAAGGATGGGGGGGGAAGTTTTCCCTTGTAGCCCCCCCCCGGTTATTGGAGGGGGGGGGTCCCAGGTGATGGAGAACCCCCATCCCCCCCGCAGCCTGCATCGGGGGGGGGGTCCCCCAAAACCACCTTCTCCTTTTACCCCCCCCCCAGATGACTTCGAGTTCCTCTGCAACGTGCTGCGCCCCCCCAGCTACGGCCCCCCCCGCGCCCCCCCTTCCTACGAATACGCTCCCGACTTCGCCCCCCCTTACGGCCTCCCTTACGGCCCTGACGTTTTCGGGGGGCCCCGCGTGCCCCCCCCGGCTCTCCGTTCCGACTACGACCCTTACGGTTTCGGGGGGCTGGCGGGGGGTTACGACCCCCGGGGGGACGCTCTCTACGCCCCCCCCGCTATGAAGGCGAGGATTTTGAGGACCCCCGGCGCCCCCTCGCCCACCGACCCCGGGGACCCCGCTACGAGCCCCCCGACCCCCACCCCGGCTCCCCCTGGTCCTACCAACCCCACGGGATGGGGGGGTTCAGCGAGGAGGAGGAGGAGGAGGAGGAGGAGGAGGAGGAGGAGGAGGAGGAGGAGGAGGAGGAGGAGGAGGATGCTGGTGAGTTTTCGGGGCGCGGGGGGGGGGTGAAGGGGGCGACCCCCCGCCCTGACGCCCCCTCCCCGCCGCAGGGGGGGCGGAGGAGTGCGGGGTGCTCAGCGGGTGCCACCACGGGCGCTGCGTGCGGGTGCCCGACGGCTTCACCTGCGACTGCGACGCGGGGTATCGGCTGGACCCCGCCCGGCTGGACTGCGTCGGTGAGACCCCCGCCCCCGGACCCCCGCCCCCGGACCCACCCCCAGTGTGAGAAACTGAACTAAGGTATTGTTTATTAAGACTTATGTTAAGCTCAATGTAAAGCATGCGAAGAATACCTCCCAGGCGTGCTTATGCAAGATAACCATCAGATGTCCAAACTTACCGACAGACATAGGACAAGCAACCCCATTTCACCAGGAAGCAGGAAACGACCCCCTAACAACAACTGAAGCATGCGAAGAGCACCTCCACTATCTCATTGAACATGGAAGTAAAGATGTATAAAGAGAGACTGTTTGAACTGCTCAGTGCGGCAGTTGGCGGAGCGCAGACTCCCCTGCCGTCCAGCGCTGTATTTGCTCATATTCTACTTGCTACAATTAATAAAATTCTAATTGGATTCTGATCCATTGTGGTCTCAATTTATGACAATTTGGTGCCGTGACTCGGATAAGGAACGGTGAGCTTCTGTCCTCCGGGGAGGCGCCCCGCGGCAATCCGCGGCCCCGCGACCGACAGCTTACCTCAACCTTACCGACGAACCTAAATTCTAGAATGATGAGCAAAGGGGAAACCGGTAAAATCCCATAAAAATTCTGTGCACGGGAGTCCGGACGAAGACGCAGGGTGCGTAAGTATATGGCGAATTTGTTCGCGGGTTTGCCGTTCGGGCGGGATTGGGTTTCCTGGAATATAACGAGTGAGAGGTTCGCTATATTGAACCAGGCGAGTGCGGACCCTTAAGTACTGCGTTTCCCATCTCCCGCGAGGGACTGGGCCAGGAACAAGGGGAACGAGTGAGTGTATGTTTGTGGATATTCCAGAAGATGGGGGCGAAGGGCAGCAAGCCTTCGACTCCCATGGGAAGGGTACCCACTGTACCTAAGAATACCCCTCTGGCATATATCCTAGACAATTGGAGATATTTCCCTGGAACCCTAGGGAGAGATAAACAGAAAATGATAGAATATTGTACTAGGATATGGGGAGGGAAGAAGATTTCTAAAGATGTCGTTTGGCCAGTCTATGGGTCAGAAGAGGATTGGGTCAGACAACAATTAAACCTCTGGGTTAACAATAAAAAACCCCTTAACCCGGAAGAGAGTCAGTATGCGGAAGCGTGGCTAGAAAGACCGAGAGCTAGACTTTATCCACTGAATGAAGTAAAAACTGAACAAAAGAAAAAGAAGGAAGAGTTAGATGAAACCCTTCTAACCCCCCCTCCTTACATTCCTCCTCCTGCTCCCACAGCCCCTCCAGAGGTCCCCAGAGCGCCCACCCCCCCACCAGAATCGGAACAAGGGTCTCCCCCTCCTCCTAGACGCATGACTAGGAGTCAAAAAGGGGCAGCTCAGATGTATCCTCTAAGGGAAATGCCCATGGGGGGACCCCAACCTGTGATTGGATATATTTCTGTACCCCTAAGCTCGGCTGACCTACGAGATTTTAAAAGAACCGAGATGGGAAACCTAATTGAGGACCCACTCGGAGTGGCAGAAAGATTAGATCAATTTTTGGGACCAAACCTTTATACTTGGGATGAGATGCAATCTATCCTTGGTCAATTATTTACTACCGAGGAAAGAGATATGATCAGACGAGCAGGAATGAAACTGTGGGATGCTCAGCATGCCCAGGGACCCCAAGCAGATATTAAATGGCCACTCCAAAGACCTAATTGGGATAATCAGGATCCGGTGCATAGAACTCATATGCAGGACCTGAGAACTCTAGTAATTCAAGGGATTAGAGAAGCAGTACCCCGTGGCCAGAATATCAATAAAGCATTTAATGAAATGCAAAAGAAAAATGAGAGCCCTACTGAGTGGCTGGAACGACTGAGGAAAGCCCTTCAGCTGTACTCTGGGGTAAATCCAGACGACCCTTTAGGGCAAGCGCTCCTCAAAACTCCGTTTGTGGCAAAATCATGGGAAGATATCAGAAAGAAGATTGAAAAGTTAGAAGACTGGCAGAATAGAGGGTTGGATGAATTATTGAGAGAAGCTCAGAAAGTCTACGTAAGGCGGGAAGAAGAGAGCAGCAAGCGACAAGTAAAAATGATGGTAGCAGCAGTCAGAGAGGATCGCAAAGGGCAGA